>NW_026777733.1:0-119325 GCF_028023285.1 Balaenoptera ricei
GTGAAGTTTGACTTCCCTGGTCATCAGGCAGAATCTCCATCAGCTGTCAACTCTGGGTAACAACCTTTAAGAACCAAACTAAATGTCTGGGTTGTTTGTCCCTAATATGCAAAGGTATTCCTTATATGTACTCAAAACTCCTTGGACCAAAAAGCCTGGTGGCTCTAGCTTGCCTTGAGGAAAGCTGTATTGTTCAAAAGGCACATGGGCCAGTTTCTGCCAGTAGAGTGTTCAAATGCTCTCTCTCTCCGTCTGTGTCTCCAAAGCTTTGTTCATTGTATCTGGTAGAATTTTGGTCCCAAGGAGTAGGCACTTGCCTTGCTTCTAATATGAAGTATCTATTATAGTCCAGTGGTATCTATCCCAGGTTTCAACTCACTTTGACCCCCACCTAATGCCTTCCTATTTACTTGTATTGTGATTGAACATTTTTGTTTCCACAGCTTTTCATTCCTTTGTCATTATTCCTTGGTTCTTATTTCTAAGATCATAAAGGTTTTTGAACCAAAGTTGACACTTCTTATATATTTTTTCACAAATAATTATGATAAAAACTGAAGTGTCAGATGAGGGAACTTCTAGGAAAATGCTCTTATTTTCTGCTTTTAGAAATCAAAAGAATGTCTAATTATCGGGTGCTACCATTGTATACAGGAAGTTTTAGAACAAGAAAACTTCTGAATTGATCCTTGTTAACTTTATTTCAGAAAGTGGTAAAATAGCTGTGGCATATAGACCCTGTGCAGAGGTCACAGATGATGCTAGAACCGAAGAGGAACTACAGGATTTAATTCAAGTATGTGGAGATAAAAACTCAAGGGGTACACAGCCAGTGTAGCTGTAATTCAAAACAACCAGCAGGATTTGGAAGACTTTGGCATGTCTACTCAGCTCTGTCATCCTTCGGAAAATGTGAAACTCTGAAACTGCTTTTGAGGCAGGGAATTTCTAGGACTTCTCCAAGTCCCGAGCCTTGTCTCTGGCCCCTTATTTGAAGTTTGGAGAGCAGGATTGAGGGCCATCAGTGTACGTCTACAGTTGTGGACACAGGAGAAGACACAGGCCTTTTAGAACTCCCCTCAAATAGAATTGCAGGGATTTGGGAACAAAGTAACTATGGCCTTAAGTGTGATTATGCTACAGTGTTTAAAAACTATTCATGCCTTTCAAGTAAGGTATATTACCCAGATCTCAGCATCTCATATATATCTTGTGTTAAATGTTTTGCAGAAGAACCTTTCTGTAAATCAATTATATGGATGCCTCGAATTAGGGATTAAGTTGTCAATGTAATTGCTAAAAGAAAACATTAATGTACTGCATATAGGATTTTTATTAAAAAGGAGCAAAAAATGTGTTTCATGTCATTGAGAGCTTAATTTGGGGCTAGATTTCTGATTACTTAACTCACCCCAATGTTGCAAAGTTTGTTTTGAAGGGAAGAAAGTAGAGAAAGAAAAGGTGGTTATGTTCTGAAAAATGTAAAAATTTTGAAAGTTTTTCCTGTACAAAATAATTAATTTAATTCAATTTAAATCAGTCAAGGAAACTTCAAACATATCCATGTTTGGGCTTTAAGAAGTCTAACTTCCTGTGAAATGTGAGAGGAAAGGATTCCGTATTGATACTAAAGATTTCGGAAACCTGATTATAACAACAGATCCATTCCTAAATGAGGCCAATCTTGGAATCAGTTCCATTTAGAAACCATTATGTGCTAGGCACTGGAAATAAGATGAAGCTCCTTCTCTCTTGGGGTTTAGGTGTTAAAGGTGTACCAGACAATTAAAAAGGACTAAAATTAAATAGATTATGAAAAGGACTGTGAAGAAAGTAAACTGGGTGCTAGTTAGAGTATTTCAAGAAAATTACTTAACATGCTGACTTTAACATTCTAAGTGTCTTCTCCGTGTGTGCACACAGGGTAGACCTCTGAAAAGTGACACTGTAGTTTTTTCTAGATTAATGGCTCTGTTGAGACAAGGTGGGATGGGGGAAGTTTTCCCATGCTAATGTAAAGGGCCGTTCACTTGGTTTTGGACTCTCTTTCCCAGAATGAATTGCTCACCTGCCCCAAAGCCCTCCTACAGAAGTTCTGGAGTCATCACTGATTCAGTGGTAACGGCTAATAATAGAGTGGTGAATTAAAAATGAGACGTGAATACTGAGAGTTTGGAGGAAATGGCAACATTTTAGAATAACTGTAAGGTGTGTTCCCCTCCCGCCACGCTAACTGGTGCTCATTGTGCAGGTCAGCTACTTTTCTTGTCAGCCGTGTGGCCAAAGGGGGGAAGAATGCCTCTCAGACTTGAGCTTTGAGGAGGAAGAGTTCACATTGCCAGAACTGGACTAGCACTTTTGAATTTCCCAGAATGCCAGGTCCTGTGGTTTCCTTGGGAAGCTCTGCATCCTTCCCAACCCCCCGCCACCCCTGGGCCGCTGGAGTTTGGGGCCACTCGGGTCTGCAGCCCAAATCCCGCCTCCTTGTTTGGGGCCAGGGAGGGCAGGGAGGGCTTGGGAAGAGGGCCCGGCAGGAGGTAATTGTTGCTTTTGCAAGGGGAAGAATGGCTTGCGCCCTGGGGACTCTGGGAAAAAGGCCCACTCTGGTGGCGCGCATTGGATCTCCCCACGAACCTAATAATGGTGGTGGTGGAACTAAACACGTCATAAATAACGGGTGGGACGTTAGGCAGGGGAGGGGCGCGCGGTTGCTGACGTGAGCCCTCGCGTCGGCGCTGGCATAGCAGTTCAGCTCGGACGCAGGATGTGGCTCAGTGGCCTGGGTCACTGCGCCTGGGAGCCGCCGCGTGTTATGTCCCGGCTGCCCCTTTTGTTGCCACGGCTCTTCCTCACGTGGCAACAACTGTGGCTAGTAGTCCTGGCAGTTCAGCCTCCGGAGTGGGCCCTGGACCCCGTCCAGGTGACACCCAACCTCGCGCGGCTGACCGAGGCTTGGTCTTCATACGCCTCAGACCCCCCCTCCCAAATTGCCCCATGCCCTTACACCCCTGGCAGAAGCCGGGGGCTTTAATTATTTGACGTCCTCATCTCCAGTCCAGATGGTGGCCCCGCCTCATCAGGAGTTGACTGAGACTGAGGTTCCATACCCGGACACGGATTCGGTTGGAGAGCTGCCTACAGGGCCAGATCAGTTTGCTGTTCCACATCAGGATCTGAATAACAAGCAAACCCAACATCAAAAGCTCCCAGAGGAAGTTCCAGTGCTGGATTGGAATCAGAATCAGGCCTTGGTTCTGCCTTCTCGACACAAAAGTAAGAGTAAATACGTAGGTCTAGATCAGGCTTAAGGTCACCAATCGTTTGAAATACTAGTTCCACCTCTAGGTAGTAAGAGCTCAAAACCAGTGAAGTTTATTGTTTCACCCCCAAACCTGAAGAAAGATCTAGTTCAGCATCAACGGCTTGCCAAATTTGTTGGAACTACAGGCCAATTTGAAGAAAAAGTTCAGGGTCTAGAACAACAGTTGCAGGGTGATTATTTAGATCCCAGTATGGATGCCTTTTATCCTGAGGAGAGGCTACCTACAGATTTTCTGGGGAGCCCAGATGAACCTCCAGAGCCCCCTGAGGAAGCTGAAATTTCTCCATCCCAGCAGGAGGCCCACACTCGTCATCCAGAGCGCACTGAGGAGGCTGAATCTTTACCCCAGCACGAGGCCCCTGCTCAGCATCCACAGACCCCTGAGGAGGTTGAATCTTTTTCACCCCAGGCAGAGGCCCGGGCTCAGCCTCCAGAGCCCGCTGAAGAGGTAGAGCCACCTCCACTTCAGCAGGAGGCTCCATCTCAGCCTTCAGAGGCCCCTGAGGAACTAGAAACTTCAAGTCCTCAGGAGGCCCTAGCCCAGGCTTTGGAGACACTTAAGGAGGTTGTAGTTCAACCAGTAGCACATCATGGGGTAAATGAAGCTCAGCAGTCAAATTTGTACCATGTCACTGTTAAACCTCTGGATCTGGCACTTACCATAACTCCACAGGTCACTAAAGAGGTTGAACCTTCTCCAGTCCAGCAGGAGACGCCATCTCAGCCTCCAGAGAGCCCTGAGGAGGTTGAACCTCCGCCAGTCCAGCAGCGGGCCCCATCTCAGCCTCCAGAGCTCCCTGAGGAGGTTGAACCTTCTCTACTCCATCAAGAGGCCCCAACTGAGACTCCAGGGTTCCCTACTGAGTATGTACTTCAAATTCCAGTGAGTGATGAGGTAGCATCTCTACCTGGCGTTCAGCGTCACGCTCATTCAAACTTGCCCAGTGTTACACTTCAACCTCTGGATTTGGAACTTACCATCACTCCAGAGCCCACTACGGAAGCTGAACTTCCTACAGCTCAGCAGGAGGCCCTGGCTCCACCTCTTGAGCATCCTGAGGAGAGAGAATCTTCTCCAACCCAACAAGAGACCTTAGCTAAGCCTCCAGAGCCTCCTGGAGAGGTTGAGCCTTCACGTGAGCGGGAGCAACCAGCTCCGCCTCCAGAGCCTTCTTCAGGGGAGGTGGAACCTTCTCCAACTCAACAGGAACAGCCAGCTCAACCTCCAGAGCATCTCGAAATGACAGTTTCACCTCCAAGTCACCATCATGCTGAGCATTCAAACTTATCCAGTGTCGCTGTCAAACCTGCAGATGTGGAGCTTACCATAACAAAAGAACCCACGCCAGAGGTGGGACCTTCTCCAAATCAGCAGAAGCCTTCAGCTCAGGCCTCAGTGCCCCTTACTAATGCAGAATTTTCTACAACCCAGCATGAGGCCCCCACGCTGCCTTCACAGCCACCTGAGGAGGTTGAACCTTTGCCAGTTCAACAGGAGGCTTCAGCCCAATCTCCAGAAGCCGGTCCACATAACAAACCTTCAGTACAAGAGGAGACCCCAGCTCAGTATCCAGAGCATCCTGGAGAAGAAGTTACACCTGCCACAACCCAGCAGGAGACTCCAGATCAGCATCCACAGGCTCCTGAGGTTGTACCTTCTCCACCTCAGCAGGAAGCCAGAGCTCAGCATCCACAGTCTCCTGGTGAGGTTGAATCCTCTCCAACTCAGTCTCCAGAGCTCTCTAATGTGACTGTAGTTTTCTCTCCGGAGCATCATGTGACAACAGTTTCTCCTCTAGGTCAGGATCAAGCTCAGCTTCTGCAGCGGCCCGATGTCACTGTTAAACCTGTGGGTCTTGCACTTATCGTAACTCCAGCGTTCACTAATGAGGTTGAAACTTCTCCACCCCAACAAGAAACCTCGGCTCAGTCTACAGTGTCCCCTGAGCAGTTGGAACCTTTGTCAGTCCAGCAAGAGGTTTCAGATCAGCATCCAACCCCCACTGAAAATGTTGAACCTTTTCCAGTTCAGCAGGGAGCCCCAACTCAACCAACATACCCCGAGGTGACATTTCCAAATCCAGAGCATGTTCAGGCTCAGCATCCAACCTTGACTGAGGTCACAATTCAACCTTTGGACCTTGAACTGACCATAAGGCCCGAACCCACTAAGGAGGATGAACCTTCTCCAACCATGCAGGGGACCTTAACCCAGCCTCCAGAACCACCTAAGGAGGTTTTTGTAGCTCAGCCTCCAGTATATCAGAACCCAATAGTTCCAGCACCAGATCAGGATCACACTGAGCCTCCAACATCACCCAGTGTCAGAGTGCAACCTTTAGACCAGGGGCTTACCACAACTCCAGAACCTACTACAGAGTCTGAACATTCTACAGCCCTGCAGCAGACTACAGCTCCCCCTCCAAAACACCCTGAGGTGACACTTGCACAGCCAAACCTGACTCAAGTCACAGTTCCACCTGGGGACCTGGGAGTTAACATATCTCAGCAACCAAGGCCATCTGAGACAGTTCCTTCGACTCAGTATTCGGTACCCACTGGTCTTCCTGGTGTAAAATATACCCCAGAAAAGAAGCAGCCAGAACAGAATGCCACCACAAACATCAGCATATGTGAGCTCTGTACCTGCAAAAATGAGACACTGTCGTGTGTTGGTCTCAGCCCAAAGCAGAAGCTCCACAGAGTGCGTGAGCCAGAGCCTAACGCCTACAACGGCACCTTCACCATCATGTAAGAATCGCCTTTCCTCATTTGTTCTCTGCATCCTGCCTGACATGGCAGCCTTTCTTCAGGTCTTCCTGGGTCCTCCTTATCTCCCCAGCCCACATTGACTGACTTTCTGTTTCCACCTTTTGTTTGTCAATGATTCCTTGTCTTCATTCTCCTTCTTACTATTTTTCCCTCTCCTCCAGTCTTTTACTTTTAATTGCCCTTACTTTTTCCTTCTCCATTTTTTTACCCCATTCTTTAATTCCTTAACATCTACTCTTCTCCCCTCTTTACTCCATCCTCTTTACAGCGACATGTCCCTCTCCCCATCTCATTGGTGGTAATACAACAAAGTGGTTAAGAGTAGAGATTCCGGAGCCAGACTACCTGGGTTTGAACCCAGGTCTGTCATTTATTAGCTGTATGACTCCATTTCCTCATCTGTAAAATGGGGATTATGGTAGTCATCCTCTCATAGGATGACTCCTATGACTCCTAAATCTCCCAATGACTCCAATCTCATTGGGAGATTTAGATGAGTTAATATAGGTAAAGGTCTTCTATCAGTGCCTAGCATATATTTTAGTGTTAGCTATTATTATTATTCAATCCCTCAGTTATATCTAGAACTCATCTTTGTCCCCTGGCTTTCTATATGTAGCACCCATTTTGTGCCCAACCCAGGGCTAAGTACTGTGGGAGCCACAGAAGTCTATGGCATTGTCTCCAGAACATGACAATGACAAGTGGGGAGAAAGGGGATATGCCTTAAAAGGGAGGTAATATATAATTAAGTATTCAGAGAAATACAGATAGGTGCTGTAATTCACCAGAACCTGTAATCACAGGGGTGTGGAGGTCACGGAATGCAGCATGGATAAGCTAAATCTTTAGCTGGGACTTAAAGATTGGCTGTGATTTGTCAGAAAAATAATAGACAGTACAGTCTAGGCAAAGGTGTGACTGCAGGGATGATCAGAATTTAATAGATTAGTCTGGCTGTAAAGAATTGGGTTAGGCAACAATGAAAGATAGGATTATGAAAAACCTTGGCTATCGGCAATGGGGGTTTGGAAGTTACGCTCTGAGATATGGGGAGCCATGCAAGTTTTCAAGCAAGAGAGACAAATGATTAAAACAAGAGGCTGATTTTAGATCTCATATGTAGAGCGATCTAGAGAGGAACGCTTGATTCAGGGAGTCCAAATAGAATGCTTTAGCAAAATCTAGGAGTAAAGTGAGAAGGGGCCAAATTAGAGTGGTTGTGATGGAAGTAGAAAGAAAATCCTGAGAGTACTACAGAGGAAAAACGGACAAGATGTAGTAATTGACTAGAGTTGGGGGATTGTAGTACAGGAAAGAGACAAATCACATGTGTTGATGGGCAGAATGATGGTGGTATAACAGGTGGAAATCCAGCAGTTGGCAAGCAGAGTCGGTTTGAGGGAGATGAGTTCAGTCTTAGGCATCTTTTATTGGTGAGCATAAAGCAACCAGAAGGCTCTGTTTGAGTGGAAATGTCCCTCAGGCAGATGGGCAGACAGGTATCCGTTTTGACTTATTCCTGACTCGCGTGAAAAATGTGCATATAAACTGAACAGTTACATTGTTGCTGAGGGAAGAGGACAAAGCTAAAGCTAAAGATTCAAAGTCATCCACTGAGTGAGTGGTTCAAACTGAACCTCGGGCGTTTAACAGCTTCTCTTAAACATGTCTAATTCATGGATACATTCTCACTGTTTAAAAAAAGAAATGTCACAGAAGTATATAGGATAAAATGTGAAAATTCCACCCCACCTTCCCTACCACCAATAAGGTAACTCCTGTTACTGTTTTGATGTGTGTCCTTCCTTCCGAGCTCTTTCCTTTGCATTTTGTTCCCCTAATGAGGTAATAACTTTACTCCTTGCTCAGTAACTCGTGCTTTTCCCTATGCAATATGCTTAAGAGAGATTTTCGTATTAGTCCCTCTAATTTCTAATTGCCCGTATCCTTCTAACACCTGGACAGATTCTGAGGGCACTGAGCCAAAGCTTTGGTGTTGCCTAGCATAGGATTTCTTTATATTCATTTGCTGGTATTGATAAATGTTTGCCATTTTTCTCATTGATTTGTAGGAGTCATTTTAGACACATAAGTGATTTTGGAAAAAAAGTAATTGGCATTATGTATCCAAGAAATTGGACAGATAGGAAGTTCAGGTTCTGAGGAGATGCCTCATTGTTTGTGCCAGTGGCCTCACAGTATGTTTTTATTAATTGTGCACACCGGGAAGCTGATAAGCTGTGGGAATTAGAAAGCTGGTCTTTTCTGCATTTGAATATTCCCCACACGGTGGCCATGATTCTTTTCCTTATTCTCTACATTCTTTTCCTACCTATTCAAGGATATGAACTGTGTTTCTTCACAGAAATTTCCAAGGAAACTCTATTTCTTACATTGATGAAAGTATATGGAAGGCATACCGCTGGACTGAGAAGCTGTGAGTATACTCTCCCCAAATATGAATACAAAAAGTTAACTGCATTGTAAGATCCTTCTTGGTCCAGAATTTTGAGGTCAATACCTGTGAGAAAAGGTATTTCCCCTTCCATATCCCAAAGCAACCTGATGATTGAAATTCTGTGTTTATTTTAAAAATTAAATTTGGCAGGACCTCTTTAAAATCAGTAAGAGACAATTTAAACTTACTTTCCATTATACAAGTAATACATGATTATATTCTCAATAGATAACAATGAAATAACAGGTATAGTGAAAACCCTCCTTGTGCCCTAATCCCCCACCCACTACTTTGAGTTTAGTATTAATCCTTGCAGACTCTTTTCCATACGTTTGAGTACATACATACTTACAGATAGCAAAATAGGTTTGTGTGTTTTTCTTACCTTTTTTTACGTAAGTAACATCCTGCAACTTGATTCCTTCATTTCATGATATGTCTTAGATTTCTTTCCTTCCCAGTACATAGAGGGTTACCCCATTCATTTAAACTCCTGCATAGTATTCCATAGTATGAATGTATCACAGTTTAATAACGCCCCTATTGAAGGATGTTTAGATTATGTCCAGTTGTCTTGTTACTTGCATTGCTGCAATGAATATCCTTGTACATGCATTTTTGTGAGCCTGGTCATTTATTTCTATAGAATAGTTATCTAGAAATGGGATTGTTGGGGTGAAGGCTATTTAGATATAAAATTTTAATTGCCTTCGAAAAAGTTGTGCCAGCTTATACTCCAGTCATCCTGCTGTGATGACATTCATTTCCCCACACCCTACCAACACTGGATAGTCTCCCTTTTTTTTTTTTTTTTTTTTTTTTTGCTAATCTGACGGGTGAATAAAAGGGGTCCCATCTGAATTTGAATTTTTCGTATTACTTGTGAACTTAAATATCTTTATATGTTTACTGAACATTTGTATTTCATCTCTGAATTGTCTGTCCTTTGCCCATTTTTCTGTTACTATTTTTTTTTATTGATTTGTAGAAAAAGTCAGTTTAGATCCATAAGTGATTTTGGAAAAAAACATTCAAAGTAATTTTTCATGACAGTCTGTGGTCATATCCTTAGTTCAATTTGAATAGACAAGTCATAAATGACTTCTGAATTAATAATAAAAGACATAACATTCAATCTAAAAACAGGTATTATGACCACCCTTAAAGAGATGCCCCCTTAGTCGGATATCTTATTGGTAAGGAAAAAAATGCTAGAACCAGGCAATTTGTTTTAATTTACAGATTTCGTAAATAGTATATGTAGTTTATATTTCCCGTGATAGTATCTAACTTGGAGATTTTATTTCCCAAACTTGTAAGAAAAATGAAAGTCATTTGGCACAAGAAATAGATAACTTAATTTCCTCTGGGAGTGGAGGGGGGTGGTAGACTGAGGGACAGAGGTAAGAGAAAAAGTTTGAATTGTGCGCTACATATTTTTGGAATTTTGAGCTGTGAGTATATATGACTTTTTTTTTTTTTTTTTGCTTTTTTTTTTTTTTAAAGTACTCGAACTGTGATTTTTCTTTTAATTTATTTTAATTTATTTATTTTTGGCTGTGTTGGGTCTTCATTTCTGTGCGAGGGCTTTTCTCTAGTTGCGGCAAGCGGGGGCCACTCTTCATCGCGGTGCGCGGGCCTCCCACTATCCTGGCCTCTCTTCTTGCGGAGCACAGGCTCCAGACGCACAGGCTCAGTAGTTGTGGCTCACGGGCCCAGTTGCTCTGCGGCATGTGGGATCTTCCCAGACCAGGGCTCGAACCCGTGTCCCCTGCACTAGCAGGCAGATTCTCAACCACTGCGCCGCCAGGGAAGCCCTATATGACATATTTTTTTAAAATAAATTGAAATTAAAAAATTAATTTTTAAAAAGCATGTGTTTGGGAGGCGATACACTATAACATGAGTCTGGTAAGGTTTGAAGATTTCTAAGTCAGCTTGAGGTTTCTACCTTATAAGCAGAGGTTCCTAACTTGAGGTCAGTGTTTCCCCAAAGCAGAATTTCTTTATACCTCCTGCTCCCCCGTGTATACCTCTTTGGCAAGCTACAGAAGCTTATGTTCTTGGGATAATGTTTTATAATGTATAATAAGTCAAACTATATAGAAAAACAAAGGAAACCAACTATATTGAAATAGTTTTCAGAATATTTTTAAAATTAGTGAGGCAGTAATAAATATGCTTCTCTTAACACATTAAATAACAAGATATAGTGGTAGGTCTAATAAATATTATAACTCCAGGGTAGTGATGAGAATAAATGATATTTCGAGGTATCTGCAGCATATATGTGATATGAAATGACCTGTGATTTCTATTGGGGACCAAATTAACTATACTGTTGATCTACTGTGGTTTGTTGCCTACATTCACAATGGAAGGAAGTGCTGATTTTAGTTAGAGATTTGTGAAAACTGAGATGTAATTTTATTTCCCATCCAAGTTTGGCACTCTGGATTCAGTCCTCTCTATTCACAGACCTCTGCCCTAAAAGGATGATCCACAAGTCGAAATTGCATGCACACTTTTGCGTGTGTTCAAGAAAGTGCAGTTTTTTAGGGAAAAGAACCATTGCTTTTCTGAAATTCTCAAAGGATTCTTGTCTCAAAAGATTGAGTCACAAATGTAGGGGAGAAGAAAGACATTTCTTTTCCTGTACTTATCCTCATGAGTGACAATAAATGGATAATTTGTTTTAAGTAAAAGTATCTGATAGTTGATAACTTGTCACTTTCTGAATTCATTCAATAAATATTTTTTGAGTATCTACTATATGCCAGGAACTGTTTTACATGCTAGGGTTACAGGCCCAAGAATGAAACAGCCCCAGTATTCCAGTTCTCAGGGGGTTTACAAGTATGTAAAAATAAGTATATAAGTATAATAAATAGATAGGTATAATTTCAAGCATTGCTAAGTACTTTGGAGAGAAAGAAAGCAGGGGAAGCAGAGTAAATCAGTTCCAGAAAGGCCTATTGTTTGCATTACATATATAGTTAAATCAATCAAACAAACAAACCCTGAGCCCTCTCAATTTCCTAGAAGTTACAGAGGTGGAGAGAAGGATAATTGTCAATAATACAGAATCAAGAATGAATGTGAAATTCAGAAGATTGCCGTAGACCAGAACCCTGGTCAGAAGTTAGACATGGATCTTTCTTAAATGTTACTTCATGCCTGGTTTTGATATTTTCATGGTGTGAGAAAGTTTTAGATCTGGCTTTAACTCTGATTCCCCATAGTTTAAAATTTTTTTCCTCCGTCAAAATGAATATTTGGAGTTCTACAGATTAATGTATTTTATTTCAGTTATTGAGTTATTGCTTATTTGAAGCTCCTTTTTGGGTAATTTTTTGGTGACTGACTCATTCTCAGTCTAAACTTTACTTCTAGGCTGAATTTACCGTTGTTATTTTTAAAATTTCTACTATCCTGTCATCCAAACAACTTCACAGAAAGAAACCCCATTAATTTGAAATACATACTGTTTGGTTACCCCCTGTCCTACCATGATATTCAAACTCTAACCAGTCTGGTATGGGCATCAGCCAATCAGAGAAGACAGTGCCATAAAGAGTGGAGGATCAGCCCCATCTCTTTGCTGTACTTCCTGAATCCTTGTCAGCGTTCAAAGTTATAATCAGTACATGTGAGTTCCACTTTTGTGTAGCTTTTTTTCGTATACCATCATTTCCTGTGACGTTTGTATGTCATTTATGGTATATACATACAGTTTGGTTATGCGATGTGGGGAGGTAGAGTTTTTTCCTACCTTTGAAGGTATGAAAAGGGTTACCATAAATGTCGTTGGACATATTGATTTGGTTTTTTTCTTTTTGGATCATTTCCATGGAAATGTGAAACCACTACTTAGAGGTGAGAAAACAATCAGTCTTAGCACCATCTGTTGACCATTCCCCCTAACATGTATTCTGACAATCACTGCGAGTCCTTCTAACATGGTGAATTTCAAATTGAGGTCAGGGTCTTTGAAGCATGCTCAGGGCTCCAAGAGTTCTTTGTGGGAATTGAAGTCTCTTGTGTTTTTGTTTTAGTGATCTTTTAAAAATGTGTGTGACTATATTCTGTATAATATGAACCACCTTAATAACTGAGTTGCAGAGTTTCCAGGTAGTAATATTTTAATTCTCATAAGCTATGAGTAAAGAATTAATTTATGAGCTGGAATTAAGCTATGAGATGGAATTAATATAAATATGTGACCAAGAGACACTGTGAGTGAAAAGCAGAAGGTTTTAAATGCAGAACTCAGTGGAAATAGTTTCACAAGGCAACATAGCCTGTGCTCAGATCCCCAAGGCTCCTGAAGGATGTACCACTGTTAATATCGCCTGCAAGGAAGGGGATTCTTCCAGGCACGAGAAACCTACCTCTGACGTCTTATAGAGTTTCTTCTGTACTGACTCTCTCTACTACTCCCTCACTCCACTCTTGGGATACTGGCTATGTGCCTTCCTGCTTATCAGCTATAAGAAACAGGTGCAAAACACCACCCCCTCCTCCCCTCAGCATGTTCCTAGTCTTTATCGTGAGACCAGCGGAAGCAAAGGGCTTAACATTCCTCTGGCAGACCCAGGCGTCAGGCTTGACTGTGAATCGTTCCTGCTCCCTTCATTCTGCATTCTGGAGAAGTCATGGGCTGGATCTCTCAGTTTCCTAATTTATTTTTTAACTGTCATTTCTGCTTCTCATATACTGAGATTTTTTATTATTGCCAACACTTTTCATTTGTATATTCTTGAGTTGATTAATGGATGCACTATCTGCTTACATCTGTCTGAGGGTAATAATTGTGCTATCCTAAGGTCCTCTTGTGCTTTGTTAACTCTGATTCATTGGCTATAAGCTCTTATGTTTGTTTTTGTTTTCTGTCCTTAATGGAGTTGGCTTTCTCACATTGTTTGGTCCTTCCTGAGTGTAATTCATCTTTGTAGTTGAGATTCTACTGCGTTTGTTTCCCAGCTTTAGGGGAGAAGTGAAATGAGCTGTTGGGGCTTATTACTCCCAATGGGTTCCCCTGAGAATAAGGCAGAGGTGGAAGGTGCCTTCTGGTGGCTAGTCAGGGAGTGCATACCTTTCTTCCAGGGTTCTGAGACCTTGCCCCCTTTCTAACACCAATTGCTCCTGCCTAGAGGAAGACACCTTTTGCTGCCTGGATCAAGGGGGAAAGATGTGGGGTTGACGTGTGCTGTAGGCTGCTCCTACCACACTATTCCAACTGATCACCCTGTAGTAGCTCCAGGACGTTTCTGGTAAGGGAGCATTTGTGGAGCTGCTCCCACACATTGAGCTAAGGTTGTGATTCTTAAGTTATATCTTTTCTAGGGATTCTAGTTATGTCATTCTTAGGGATTTTGGTGGAAGTTGAAGGGGTGGAGACTTGACATGTTTCAATCTGCCAACTTGAAATAGCACAACTTCTTAGGAAACAATTTTGTATCCCTATTACATCCTAGACAAACTCGGGCAAATATGTATCAGGATACAAATACAAGAATGTTCAAAGTAGTATTGTTTTTGTTTAAATTTTATTTATTTATTTATTTATTTATGGCTGAGTTGGGTCTTCGTTTCTGTGCGAGGGCTTTCTCCAGTTGCGGCAAGCGGGGGCCACTCTTCGTCGCGGTGCGCGGGCCTCTCACTATTGCGGCCTCTCTCGTTGCGGAGCACAGGCTCCAGACGCGCAGGCTCAGCAATTGTGGCTCACGGGCCCAGTCGCTCCGTGGCATGTGGGATCCTCCCAGACCAGGGCTCGAACCCGCGTCCCCTGCATTGGCAGGCAGACTCCCAGCCACTGCGCCACCAGGGAAGCCCAGCAGTATTGTTTTTAATAAATCAAAACTAGAAAAATCTCAGTATACACCAACAGTAGAATGAATAAAGTGTGGTATAATCATACTTAGAAGTCATACACTTCATCAGAAACATAACGCAAGCCACATAAGTAATCTTAAATTTTCTGGTAGCCACTTAAAAACACAAGTAAAATGAAACGGATGAAATAAATGTTAATATCTTTTACTTAACCCTTATTTACAAAATATTTTCATTTTAACATGTAATCATTATATACATTATTAATAAGATATTCTGTGTTTTTTTCATACTAAGTATTTAAAAGTATCCAAAGTGTTATCATATCTACATGTAATCAATCTAAAAATTAATGAGAGAATCTATATTTTTTTCCCATACTAACTCTTTGAAATCACAATTTGGTTGCTAAATTTTATTACAAATACTTGATCGGTATTGAGATTTCATAAAATTTACAGTCAAAAATGTAGTATCACATATGCAAATTGTTGCTAACATAAACATTTTCCAATAATTACATTGAGTACCAGTTTTTAAAATTTTAATTTTAAAATAATTGAAATTAATTAAATTAAAAATTCAACTCAGTCACATTAGCCACTTTCAAATACTCAGAAGCCTCATGTAGTTGGACATGCAACACTACATACTACAGGCAAAAATAAAATAATTTTACAAAATAATGTTGAATGAAAGAAGCAATGTGGAAAATAATACATATAATATGATTCCACTTATATAAAGTCCAAGAAGAAGCAAGACTAAACTGTGTTGTTTATGGCTGATAGAGAAAAGGCAAAACTACATTTAAAAAGCAAGGAAATTATTATTAAAGTCAGGATAGTGGTTCCCTCTAGGAAGTCAGAGAGAGGGTTGTGATTGGAAAAGGGCACACGGGGTCTTCTGGGATGCTGGCAGGATTCTTTCCTGACATGAATGGTATTACGTGGGGGTCTGTTTTGTAATTATTAAACAGTTGAACAGTTGTTCAATTGAATTATTGAACAGTTATGTATATTTTATGCACATTTTAGTTTTCAAAAAATTTTTAATGCGGGAAAAAATCAGATGGCTTCATTTGCCCTGATACAGCTGTGTGTGGGATTTCCCAATAAGGTTTGGGGAAAGAGAGGAGGGAAGGGCAGCTCTGCAACGTTGGTGCCACCCAGAGCTGGGTTCTAACAGAGACTTCGTGATCTAGAGAGTAGGCATTAACTATATGATTTGGTGGGAAGAGTGGGTGGGGCGTGGGTGTGTGTGGGTGTGTGTGTGTGTGTGTGCGCACGCGTGCACATGCGTGATGGAGAGAGATGGACAGAAAGGAGGACGTGAAAAGAAGGTTTAAATGAAAACAGAGCAGAAATCACCATCCCTAAATTAGATAAGAATTAGGTTGTTTAGGTGGCACCATTACCCAGCTTTCCTCCACATATAGGAGTTAGTCCTATGTAGTACATAGTTGTAGTTATTTTGCAGTTTGATCCAGAAATAACCTTTTCATTTTTCAGAATTCTCAGTGAAAATTATTTGACTGAATTACATAAGGACTCCTTTGAAGGCTTGCTATCCCTCCGATATTTGTAAGTTAATCATATTTATTTATGAGTTCTTATCTATAAAGTAGATTATCTGTAAAATAATTAAGGGGTTCAAGTTAGATAATCTCTTCAGTTTCTCCTAGCAATAAAATTCTACAATTCTTTAAGTCTGTGTAGGGTCCCAGCCCATCACTAGCACTATATATCTCCTATTCATTTTTAATTTTTTCATTATATAGACAAGGTATAGATAGAAAAATACACTTTAGTTGTAGAGGAAAAGTGGTAATGAGGTCTGAGCAATTATAGACTCCCATATGAACCTTGTTACATAAGTGTTCATATACTCTCCATCTGTATTTATATTTTGTTTATGACCTATGGATCAAATCTGGCCCACAGTCCGTTTTTATACAGTCCATAAGTTAAAAGTGATTTTCTAAAGGGCTGTAAACGGGAAAAAAAAGACACGAAGAAAAATATGTGACAGAGAGTGTATGTGGCCTGCAAAGCCTAAAATATTTACTTATCTGGTCTTTACAGAAAAGGTTTGAAAAAGTTGGTTTAGTGAAATGAGAGGAATTAAAGTTAACCTCAAATTGTCCCCTACAGGACAAGAAAATATAGAACACTTACATTAATATGAATGCCATTAACTCATAACTTTGATAATTTAATCTAAATTAAATTAACATTTAAATATTAAATATTTAAGTAGATGAAGTATGTAAACAGTATTGTCAAGGGACTTCCCTGGTGGTCTAGTGGTTAAGACTTTGCCTTCCAGTGCAGGGGGTGCGGGTTCGATCCCTGGCCAGGGAGCTAAGATCCCACATGCCTCATGGCCAAAAAACCAAAACATAAAAAAAAAGAAGCAATATTGTAACAAATTCAATAAAGACTTTAAAAATGGTCCACATCACAAAAAAAAAAATCTGAAAAAAAAAATCAGTATTGTCAAGAACACATTAAGTTACCAAAAGAACAAACTGTTGTTAAGGATTTCGATGCAGGAATTGTGATACCAATATTAAGAATGTTTAAGATGATGGTTAAGTGGTATATTTAGAAATGTTTACACTAAATAAGCATATCAGAAATGCCCCTAACAAAAATCTCTCCAGCCTTTTTTTTTCTGTTTTTTGTTTGTTTGTTTGTTTTGTTTTTTGGGCCACGCCACACGACTTGCGGGATCTTAGTTCCCTGACCAGGGATTGAACCCAGGTCCCCAGCAGTGGAAGCGCCGAGTCCTAACCCCTGGACCGCCAGGGAATTCCCTCTCCAGCTTCTTTATCAAAGAGGAAATGCTTGCCCGACTCGTATTTCCTTTATTTAGGGATAAGGAGATAACTGTGTTTTTTGCTATAAAAGCTCAGTTTTTGTCCTTTGTCCATGGCATCCAAAGCTGTGTATGTCATTAATCCTTATTAAGCCAATTAATGATCCTCTTTAGCAAATAGATTCTTCTTGCAAATATAAAAGGCTTAAGGGAAGTGGGTATAAAGAGCCTCACATGACCCTAAAAATAGTTCTTTTAATGATCAAACCTTCCAAGCCTTAAGGGGCAATCACCTTTATATTAGTCTCTTCTCTGCCATCTGGGCTCCAAACCTTACACAGTTTGGAGAAAAACAAATAAGATAACTGCACAGTGGAATAGGCCCTTCATTACTTCTACTATGTAATACTTTATCATCTGATTATTTCAGGTTAGCGTAAGTACTCTCATTCTTTAAAAAAAAAAAAAAGCCAATCAATAAGAAAGCGAAAAAAGAATATGCTAATCAGCACTACGCCTAGTGTTGTAAACACGAAGATGGGTAAGACAGGACTCCTTTTAGCAACTCATGATCTCACAGGGAAAATAAACATATAAGCTCAAACCATAATGACATGGTTGTGGAGGCACCATGAAGTAATAAAACTACATTTCTTTTAAAACAGTCATTTCCTCCTTCTATCCACTCCCCAGCTATTTGTTGATTTTATAAATATTTGAGTTTGCTTTATGTCCGCACGTAGGCTTTAAACATGATAGACGATGCACATAAGCAGGATCTAGTCCATACTTTGAAGGAGTTTATGCTCAGAGGACATGGGTTGCAAAAATAGCTATATTTAAAGAAAGAAATGAATATGGGCAATGAGAGCTATAAGTTGGTATTGGAGCACAAAAGAGGGGAAAAAGACTTCAAATTGGATCCGGGAAGATGTTACTAGAGCAATGCTGTTTAAACGGGACCTCGAAGGGCCATTGGGTATCAATGACAGACAACTTGGGAAGAATAAGCTTGCAAAAGGAAAGTGGGAGAAAGGCAAAACACAGGAAAAATACTCTGAGTACCTGTAGAGTACAAGTGGGAAGAGTAGGAGATTAGAGCCAGATCATCTAGGGCTTTGGAGGCCAAGCCAAGGATAACATGTCAAGCTACCATGTTACCACAGCAGTGCTTTAGGACAAGCTTTAGCCTGCAACAGAACCGACCACTTGGAGGGCTTGTGAAAACACAGGCTCCACCCCCATAGTTACTGATTCAAGAGGTCCAGAGTAGGGCTGAGTATTTGTATCTTCAATAAGTTCACAAGTGATGCTGATATTTGAGAACCACTTCCGGAGGGTTAATCTGGTGATCGCGTGGAGGATGGCTTAGAAAGGGAGAGGGTAGAGATGGAAACACCAGTCAGAAGACAGTTATACCCATCCAGGTGAAATGAGAGACTAAGCTGGAATCAATGGAAATAAGATAGTCAGCTATAGTCAAGAGTAGGTATTTTCGAATAAAAGTCAATATGATAGAAAGTGTAATACTGAATTAAAGTTACATATTAATGAGAGAAGTAACTTCCTTTCAAGTTGTGTGAAAGGGTATCTTTTATTTCTTCTGGTAATGAATTGACCTAGAAAAACAGAACTATACTGGGAGGTGTGTAAATATAAGAATATTCCTTTTAATATTGGAAATTATAATGATATATAGAGATAAAAACTTTGAGCTCATAATCCAGAATTTGGTGAGACCACGAAAGGTGGAATCTAATCAATGCTTCTGCTCTTGGGAAAGATTACCTCCAAAATCTATCAAGATCCATAGTTGTATATTTAATTTATGAAGATCCTGAAGGTGAGACTCTTAAGAGAGGTGAAGGCAGGGTTAGGGGCTCTGGAAGGTTCAAGTAATAATTCCTAAGGTTTGGAGTTTAGACCAAAGCTTCTTATTTATTATTATCATTCTAAAGTCTACTAGTTATTCCTACTAATTAGATATCTAATAGCTAATTGAGGCAATATTTTCCTTTTACTTTTCCTAGAGATTTATCCTGCAATAAAATACAGTCTATCGAAAGACGTACATTTGAACCACTACCTTTTGTGCAGTTTATGTAAGTTACAAGTATAACTTCATTATATTTGGAATTTTTGTAAAGCTTAATTTTTTATAAAATTAATTTGTTACTCATTTTGAAATATGATTAAAATTACTACTAAAATTTTGTAGCAAATCCTTTTTGTCTCTAGCAAAGATTAGTGTGAGAATTATTACACAGATCAGAGTGAATCATTATAGAGCAGTGGTTCTCAACCAGGGTGATTTTGCACACAGGTGACATCTGGTAGTGTCTGGAGACATTTTTGCTCGTCAGAACTGTACATGCTACTGGCATCTAGTGGACAGAGGCCAGAGATGCTACTAAACATCCAACAGTGTACAGGAGAGCCTCCCACAGCAAAGAATTATCCAGCCCAAAATGTCAATAGTGCTGCCTTTCTAGAGAAATAAAGATCACTTAACACAAGTATTTAATGAGCATTTACTATTTTGTATCTAATGCACCACATATATAATCATGAAAGTGTAAATCATAATGTCTTCCACAGTGAGATTTCTTTAGTGTATGGAGGGAGTAGTGTTGTTATGTTTCATCATATATAAATTAGAATTATTGCCAAAGGATAAATGTTCTGAAAGAATATATATTTTTCTTCTTCTTTTGCTTGTGTCTTTTTTTGTAGAAATCTTAGTTGCAATTTACTCACAGAACTGAGCTTTGGAACGTTTCAGGCCTGGCATGGAATGCAGTTTTTACGCAAGTTGTAAGTGAAATCGAAGATGAATACGTGTAAAAAACTGTGTGTAAAAGCATCATGCAGTTATTGGTTAGCTGGGTGTAAGCCCAGTATGAATTCTGGAAAGTATGTCTTGAGAGCCATTTTTTTTTTTTTTTTCAAATGAGGAAACTAAGGCACAAAGAGGCCAAGAGACTTGTTTAACTCATATATATGAAACGCTCTGCTTTCCATAGTACTGATCTTTGGCACGGGCAATAAAAGGCACCAAGCAAAAACACTCAAATTAGCATTGTCATGGAATCCCACTGATGTCTCTCCAATATGCGAATGGTCCATGAAGTTCCACTTTTGAATTTCACTTTGATTCCTGCTCATGTGCAAAGTTCCTAACTGCTTAAAATGTATGCAACACAGAGCTGCAAAGAGCTAAGTTTAGCACCGAATTCGTCAGCGAGCAAAAGGTGTGGGTGCTTCCCCAACCATTATTAGCTCTTTTAAATGGTAAAGCAGAAAGAATTCCTGAACGCCCACCACAGGGCTCTCCCCAGCCACCCAGAACATTATTTTTCAAACAGCATATATCTCTGAAGTGAATTATCTGTGGCCAATAGGAAGCTTTGAGGTGTGGAAAAAGACGTTGTTTGTGTTCAGCTGTAGTGTGAGAAATACAAAGAAAATACATTGCTGTAGCCTAATTCAATATACTTTCTTTGCTGACTAGTCTTCAGTAAGGAGTGTGGGTTTTACACCCTTTCAGCTCAAAAATTCTGTGATTTCTCATGACCCAAGGAAATGAGAGTGGGTACGTTCAATGGCCCGAAGGCGATTTTAGACTCAAGGTAAAGAGCTCTTCTACACCTGGCTTTGGAAAAGACTCTCTTACCTGTCTTGTGGTTCAGAAATCCAGTTTCACACAGTTCATTTTGGGTTAATGCAGGTGCTGAGGCTGTGTCTGGAGCTGGATTAGCAATTCCTGCAGATGCCTATCTTTAGCGGCCTCCTTCCTTTTCCTTGTTAGTGTGCTGATGCCTACCTTGGGGAGAGAGCACCGAGGGTCAGTTTGTCTTTTGCCAGCACACCGGAGAGCAGGCTCATGAGGTCCCTTCACCAGGAGGTTTTAGTAGCGTCAATACAACGTCTTAAACTCACCTCGTTTCCTAAACATCCTATAACACCAAGAGTTCCTTATAAGAATCAGAGTTTCACTATAGTTATGTAGGCAACACAGGAAAATACCTTGTGGAAATAAATAAATAAATCCCAGTTTAAAAATTAATGAACTCCTTCAGAAACATTCACTGAGTGCCATGCCCACTGTGTGTCAGCACTGTACCAAGTGCTGGGGATACAAAGACGCATAGGGCAGGGACTTTGTCCCCAAGAAGCTTTCATCCTGGAAGGAGAAAGATGGATGTTGATGGGAAAACATATATGAGAGCCATTCTAGCATCTGTGCAGCAGGGTAACAAGGTGAGGAGGGGGGTGATGAAGTAGACAATGGGTGGTCGGTTAGAAAAGATTTGTAATGGAAGAGGCACCAACTTGTTCCTTTTGAATTTGTGTTCCTCTTAAATGACAGAAAAAGGTAGTGAAAGAATCAAAACTATCTGGTGTTGGAAATAAATTAGTACTGTACTCCTAAAACTCATTCACAGTTACTTTCAAAAGATTGTCACAGTATACTAAGTCTTTGTTTTGGGCTAAGTCTTTCTAATAGACAAAGCTAATTTGCTTCAGGAAACATTTGCCATGGTGAGATACAGACTTTATTGCATCTCTTTCCAAAGGCAAGCCACCAAGGGAAGATGCCGCCCTCGAGTTAAGTCATTTTACTACCTATGATGACATATTACTGGGGTGTTTATAAGTTGCCTGCATTAAATAAGTTTGGCAAAGGGCCCCAGCTGAGGCGGATTTATCATGAATTCAATGAAGCTTAGGCTTCAGGGCTCCTCACTTGCATAGGTCCCTTCCAAGGTCTTGAGAGGGGTCCTAGCGATTTTTGTATTCATAACTGTGCATGTTTTTATTAGACAGGATTTCCCAAAGTAGATGAGGTTCAGGCCCCACAAAACCTTGATTCATCACCGGGTTTCAGATAATTATAAGTCAGTAGGTTTCTTGAATGAAGCCTCTATGTTATTGACAAACATCAGGTGAAGTAGTTAGCAGTGTGGTAGTCTATTTGAAATCCGAAATTTTGACCTCAAAAATGAGCTAAGAGCTTATTAATTAATAAAGTACCACTTTTTGAATGGTGGTAGTAATCGTATCTCTTTCAGATAAAATCAGGAATGAAATATATTATGGAAAACCAGCAGTGGTTGATAATCCTAAATGTTAAGTCTACTTTTTTTTCTGACTTTAAAGTGTTTCTCCTTCATTCACCTATGCAGGTCCAGACTGATGGCTTATTTTTAAAAATTCTTTTAGTCACTTCACTGGTCCTAACAATACAAGCTCCATGATTTTAGAAACTGAAGGGCTCTACAATGTAGAAAGGCTATATAACTTAACCAGACAGAGGACATTCACATGCTGGCTTGTCTGTGGTACATCAATATTGTACCAAGAACATAAGCACTAAGAGAAAATAAGAGGAAAATCAAAGCCTTATCCCTATTGAATTATTTACCCCATTGTTGAGAATATCAATGAGGTAGGTGTGGCCACACTATGAAGGCAAATTGAGCTGCGGTCACAGAGCCGCTCTAAGGCTCCCCCAGTCAACTAGCATTGGTTTCCTTTCGATAGCTATGTACACACAAAAGCTTACACACTTCAGGGTGTTGTCGTCACTTTTTGCTGTGTACTAGAATCCTGGCAGCTTCTCAGATTTAGAAAGGCATAAACGCTAAAACCAAAACTAACTTGGGTCTGTCCTTTGGGGTGATTTAGGGTGGCTGTTTTATTTGTAAGAGTTCAAAATTTTGAGATTGTCACACCTAGCAACTACTATACTTTTCTTCTCCCAACTGCATCTTATTCTTCCCACCTGTAGTACTTTCTCCCATTCTATATGTTTTTTCACTTTCTTGATAGTGTCCTTTGAAGCACAAACTTTTTCATTTTTATAAAATCCAATTCATCTATTTTTCCTTTGGTTGTTTGTGCTTCTGGTATCATATCTAAGAAACTGTTGTCTAATGCAAGGTCATAAAGACTTACTCCTGTGTTTTCTTCTAAGAGTTTTACAGCCTTAGCTCTTACATTTGGATAGTTGATCCATTTGGAGTTAATTTTCTTGCATGGTGTGACGTGCAGGAGTCCAGCTTCATTATTTTGTGTGTGGATGTACAGTTGTCCCAGCATCATTTGGAAAGACTGTTCTTTCCACATTGAATTGTTTTGGCACCCTTGTTGAAAATCAATAGACCATAAATATGAGGGTTTATTTCTATACTATCAATTCTGTTCCAATGATTTACATGTCTGTTCTTATTCCAGTAGCACACTGTGATTGCAGTCGCTTTGAACTGAGTTTTGAAACCAGGATGTGTGAGTCCTCCCACTTTGTTCTTTACCAACATTGTTTTGGTTATTCTGTTTCCTTGAATTGCCATATGAATTTTAGAATTAGCTTGGCAATTTCTGGAAAGAAGTCAGCTGGGATTTTGATAGGAATTGCAGTGGAACCATAGGTCGATTTGGGAAGTAGTGAAATTTTAATCAGATTATCTTCCAGTCCATGAATCCAGCATGTCTTTCTATTTATTTAGATCTTCCTCAGTTTCTTTCAACAGTTTTGTAATTTTCAGTGTGAATCTTGCACTTACTTGGTTAAGTTTTTCCCTAAGTATTTTATTTGTTTTGATGCTGTTACACATGGAATTGTTTTCATGATTTCATTTTTGGATTACTCATTGCTGGTGTGTAGAAATAATATTGATCTTATATCCTACAACCTTGCTGAACTCATTTATTAATGCTAACAGTTATTTTCCTAGATTCCCAGGAATATGTCTTGTGGTCTTCCAGTTTCCCAGGAATACATTGGAACATTTCAAAGTCTCTGTGGACATCTCATTCCTCAGCTTTTCTTTTTAAGCTTTCCGGTTGGGCTGTTTTTTGCCCCGAACTGTTATCCATTGCCTCATGCAACCGCCATGTTAAAATATTTGCTTGAAAATGTTTTCCAAAAATGCCACCTGAGGAGAGGCTTTTCTCACTAGACAGCTCTCAGTCAGGTCAAAGGCAAGCCTTTCAAGTGAGGTCTTCCAGGGGACCACCAGACATGTAAAACAATGACAGTTCTTTGGGAATGAGGCTTTGAAGGACCTCCCAGTCCATGCTGCTCCTCCTGGTACCAGGGATGTGGGCTGTTTTTCAAGGCTACCACTGGCATGGAGAGCAAAGGTCAAGGACAAGTTCAAGCAACACAGATCTCATTGTTCTCACAGAAATTAATTTGTTTTCCTTGAATAAATTGCTCCCCAATTTGCTGCAAGCCTGTTGGTTAAATGTCCAGAGTTCCGAAAAAGTTGATTCTGACCATTTTTGCCAGATTTGTTGTTGTTGTTGTTGTTGTTATTGTTATTGTTGCTTCTATGGAGGGATGAATTTTCAGGTGTCCTTCCTCCATCATTTTTACTGATTTTCCTGCAATATCTTTTAAAATCTCTAAAGTCTCAATGACCATAGGCTAATTAAATATTTATCATGGGAGATGATTAAGGAAAAAATAAATAAAAAGAGAAATAAATAAATAAATAAATAAAAAGAGAAAATATAATTCTCATAGAGGCTTTCCCAGATGTGTAGATGAAGTTTGAAAAGGTATTTCTATATTTAGTGCTCTCAAAATTACGGTTAAAGTAACAGATGTTTTAAAAACCCCCCCCACCCCCCACTTTTTTTTTCATTCAGGTTAAACACAGGCTTTAGAGTCAGAACTGAGTTCAAATTCCAGCTCTGCTTCTTACTAGCTTGATGACTTAGGACAAGTTATATAACTTCTCTGTGCCTCAGTTTCCTCATTTGTACAATGGGGTAATATATCTATCACATAAGGTTACTGTGAGGATTAAATGTTAAATGCTGATCACAGATGCGTGGCAACCCAAAAGATATTAGTTTTGATAATTATTTTACAATATTCGCAAAAATACGTTAATAATTCTTGAGTAGAGTTAACCTAAAGTCAGATATTCTTTTCTTTCTTCCTGTTTCTTTTGGGTTTTTTTTCCCCCCCTTATTTGTTTTAAGGAACTAAGGAAAAAGAAAGAAAGAACTAAGAAGAAAATCTATTCCAGCGTTTTGGAATAAAATTTTGTTCCCCACAATTAATTTGTTTATTTTATTGATATATAAACAAAATGTTATTTATTTATTCAGCAAACATTTATTAAATACCTAGTAAATATTAGGCACTGTGTCAGGCACAGGAATAATAATGACAATAAAGTGTGGTCCCTGCTCTCAAGTTGCTGGCAATCTAGGAGACTGACAAGTAAACAGGTGATTACATACACAGTAACAAAGGCTATGATACAGGAATACGCATGGGACTATGTGATGGGAGTATGGCTTTCACCAGTTCCTCTTGGATTTATCTCTTCTTCTTTGGCTCCAGAACCAAGGAATTAGCCCTATTTTTGTCTTTCACTGGGTAGTTTAAATCATGAAATGTTAAAAAATTTGTAGAGATGAAAGAAAAACACCTTGAATTATGGAGGACACTAGAAATAGTACTTTTTTACAGAGCAAGGGCTTCCTACCAGCATAGTCACTTCTAGGGTTTTTAACCTGAAAAGTTCTTTGGCATATTTTGTCTTTACTAGCCACTTTTTTTTCTATTTGTTTGTTTGTTTGTTTGTTTCTCTTCTCCACTTTATCATCTAGAGACCTGGGTAGTTCCCAATGAAAGAGTGTTTTACAGATGCCAAGGGTGATTTATGGGTAAAGACAGAAAATGATTTTTTTTTTAAACCTTCACGTTCCGTACCAAAAAAAAAATGAATATAAGCTTTCATGGAAGTAATTGAAAATGCAGATAATTTAAATTCCATTCCATTTTTCAGAATTCTCAATCATAATCCTTTGACAACAGTTGAAGATTCTTATCTTTTTAAATTGCCAGCATTAAAATATTTGTAAGTATTGCAACAGTTTCATGGCTCATGAGATAATTTCTGCTCTTTTGTACTTTCGTCAAAGATTGAGTACTTTGGCTAAAAAGTCATAATTTAGATTTTGACTGGGTTATTGAAAATAAAAGTTATTGGCAAAGAAAACGATTAAGAAAGAATATACATGGGTAAGACAGCCAGCAGAGAATGAGAACAGTGTTGAAGAACACATATAGATATGGAACATGTAGATGCATGTAGGAATATTATTTATCCCAGAAAGCAAAAAGGAATAAGGGGTACATTATTTTTTTTTAAAGAGAGTGATCAAAAGAGGTAGATGCAATTGAAAATGAGAAGTTAGGATAATAAAAAATGATTGTACCGTTCAGCACCAAGGCCATTAATTTGATGATGCACATTTAAATTTCTTCAATAAGAGCTCTTTGGAATTATCATGTATGGCAAGTAAGAAGCCAGAATTGAAGTAATCACATGTTAAGTATCTTTTTAAGTTTAGAATTTTTGTCTTTGGGTTTTATATCATGCATGTTTGGGCTTCTCCTTCAGAGACATGGGAACAACACAAGTGGCGCTTACAACAATTGAAAGCATCCTCATGATGACCCTTGAATTGGAAAAACTGTAAGTTGATTTTTCTTACATTTGTTTTCACTCAATTGTTTTTTTAGGTTTGTTGTATTATTTTCTTAAGTCAGGTTTATTTATGTATAATTTTCACTTAACAAAATTCACTATTTTTAAATATACAGTGTGATGTGTTTTGACAAACGTATAGTTCTGTAGCCACCACCACATTTGAGGTAAAGAAAACTTCTGCACTCCCAAAAGACCCCTCATGTCCCTTTGTAGTCAATCCATCCTCCTCCCGCTACCAGCCCCTGGCAACCACCAATCTGATTTTTGTCCGTATAATGTTGCCTTTTCCAGAATATCTTATAAATGAAATCATGTGGTATGTAGCCTTTTGTTTTTGGCTTCTTTCACTTAGCCAGTCTGTTTGGAGATTCATCTGTTTTGTTGCACCTGTCAGTAGTTCATTCCTTTTTATTGCTGAGTAGTATTCTAGTTGTGTGGATACACAGTTTGTTTACGCCTTCATCATTTGATGAACATTTGAGTTGTTTCTAGTTTTTTTGGCTATTATGAACAAAGCCTCTGAAAACACTCACATGTGTGTGTGAACATATGTTTTGTGCGAGCATATGTTTTCATTTCTTTGGGGTGAAATACCTAAGGGTGGGATTGCTTCATCATATGCTAAGTGCATATTTAACTTTTTAAGAAACTGCTAAACTGTTTTCTAAAGTGCCTGTGCCATTTTGCTTTCCCACTAGCAGGCTATGAGAGTTGCAGTTGCTCCACATCTTCAACTGATCCTTATATTTGTTTTCTAAAAACGTTTAACCTTTCTAGTAGGTGTGTAGTTGCGTCTCGTGGTTTTTGCCACATTTTGCATTTCTGTAATAGCTGATGATGTTGAGTGTCTATTCATGTGCAAATATCTTTTTAAATGAAGTGTCTGTTCAAATCCGTTTTTTAATTGGATATTTATATTGAGTTTTAAGAGTGCTTTATATGAAAAGCAATGGAAAAAGTCCTTTCTCCTAGATACGTGTTTAGTAAATATCTTCTCCCAGATTGTGACTTATCTTCATTGTATGAAAGTGTCTCTGAAGACTAGATGTTTTAAATTTTTGATGAACTCTAATTTAGCAATTTGTTTTCATATTTCTTTAATTTATTTGGTTGTGCTGGGTCTTAGTTGCGGCAGATGGGCTCCTTAGTTGCGGCTCATGGGCTTCTTAGTTGTGGCATGCGAACTCTTAGTTGCGGCATGCATGCGGGATCTAGTTCTCTGACCAGGGATCGAACCCAGGCCCCCTGCATTGGGAACTCGGAGTCTTACCCACCAGGGAAGTCCCTTAGCAGTTTTTCTTAGATGGTTTGTGCTTTTTTGTGTCTTAGCTAAGAAATCTTTGTGTGAGACCCCATTGTCTGACCCAAAATCACAAAGGTTTTCTCCTGTTTTCTTCCAGAAGTTGTATAGTTACATTTAGGTCTATGATTCATTTTGAGTTAACTTTCATATATGTTGTGAGGGAAGGGTCAAGTTTCATTTTCTTGCAGTTTAAAAAACTATTTCTGTAGGACCGTATTGTGACAGTTTATTACACAACTAACTGCACCTTAAATTGTGCCATCCCCCCTCCAATATGGCAAGCTAATAGAAACTTTCTGTTATGCCAAGGCTAGCTGAGGGGATTGCATGAGATTAGCAGGCGGAAAGGGCCCTGCGTTTAGCAGTCTGTTCCAACCGTCTTTGTCAGGTCAGCTGACAAATGACTGTCTTCACCACGCCGTCACATCTGTTGGTCACTGCTCTAGCCTCATCTTCCTCAGCCTTCCACAGCATCTGCCGCAATTGCGATCCCTCTCTTGTCAGCTAGATGCCCTCCTCTCTGGATATTAAAAATTATTTCCCTATGTAACTACAATACTGTTAACACACAGTATTGAAGAAATTAAATTCCTACACAATAATATTACCTAATAAAGAGTTGCTATTCAAATTTCCCCAATTGTCTCTCTCATATAATATCATTTCTTTTAACAGCTTTTTGAGGTATAATTGACATACAGTAATCTGTGTTCACACACACACATACATACACACCACGAAGACATCATCAAAATCAAAATGTCCATCACCTCAGAAAGTTTCTTAATGTCTCTTTGTAATTCTTCCTTCCCATCGTTCCTTGCCCTTCCCAATCGCCAAGCAACCATTGATCTGCTTTCTGTTTGCATTTTCTAGAATTTTATGTAAGTGGAATCATACAGTGTATACTTTTTTCTAACTGGCCTCTAACTCAGCATGATTATTTTAATCTTCATCCATATTGTTGTATATATCAGTAATTCATTTCTCTTTATTGCTGAATAGTATTCCATTATATGGATGTACCACAATTGATCTATTCACCATTGATGGGCATTTGAGTTGTTTCAGTCTTTGTCTACTACAGATAAAGTTGCTATGAATATTTGTGTACAAGTCTTTGTATGGATGTATGCTTCCATTTCCCTTGGGTAAATACCTGCAAGTAGAATGGCTGGATCATTGGTAAGTGTATGTCTACGTTTTTAAAAAATACCTATTTTCCATAGTGGTTTGATCATTTTACATCTCTACCAGCAGCGTTTGAGAGTTGCATTTTCTTCACGTTGCGGCCAACACTTGCTATGCTCAGTATTTTTAATTTTAGATAGTTTAATAGGTGTGTAGTTGTATCTCACTGTAGCATCCCTAATGATTAATCATGTGAAACATCTTTTCAGATGCTTATTTTGCATCTGTATCTCTGAATCTTTTATCTATACTTTTCTGGAATTTTGAGAGTTCTTTATGTATTCTGGAAATTAGTCCTTTATCCAATATGTAAGTTGCTAAGTATTTTCTCCCATTCTGTGACTCATCTTTTCATTCTCTCAGGAGTGTCTTTTGCAGGGCAGAAATTCTTAATTTTGATGGTGTCTGATTTATCTATTTTTTTCTTTTATGGATTATGCTTTTGGTGTTGTATCTAAGAAATCTTGCCTAACTCAAGGTCATAAAATTTTTCACCTGTTTTGTTCTAGAAGTTTTATAGTTTTATGTTTTTTAGTTCTATGTTTTACATTTAGATCTCTAAACCAATTTGACTTCATTTCTGTACATGGTTTGGATGGAAGTTCATTTTTTTTTTTTTTTTTTTGCACCTGGATATTCAATTGTTCCAACATCACTTGTTGAAAAGACGATCGTTTCTCCACTTAAATGCCTTTGAACCTGAAAGTCAGTTATCCACATCTCTCTACTTCTGAACTTTCTATTCTGTTCCCTTGATCTTTCTGTCTATCTTTACACTACTATCACAATGTCTTGAAAGTGTAGCTTCATAAGCCTTGAAATCAGTTACTGTTAGTTCTTCAACTTTGTTCTTTTTCAAAGTTGTTTTAGTTATTCTAAATTTTATTTCCCTATGAATTTTAGAATTAGCTTGTCAATTTCTATAGAAAAGCCTACTGGGATTTTGATCTATAAATCAATTTGGGGAGAATTGATGTCTTAGCAATCTTGAATCTTCTGATCCATGAATACATTATATCTCTCCAGTTATTTAGGTCTTCCTTAATTTCCCCCCAGCAATATTTTGCACTTTTCCGTGTGCAAGTCTTTTACATCCTTTGTCAGATTTATTCTAAGTATTTTATATGTTTGATTCTGTTATAAGTAGTATTTTAAAACTTTGATCTCTGCTTGTTTGTTGAGATAAATTAATCTTTTTGTATGTTGATCTTGTACCCTGCAAACTTGACAAACTCATTTGTTAGTTCCAGTAGCATTTTTGTAGATTCTATCTGGTTTTCTACATAATCATGTTATCTGCAAATAAAGATAGTTTTACTTCTTCCTTTCCATTCTGAATATCTCTTTTCTTTTCGTTGCCCTATTGCACTGGCTAGAACCTTCAGTGCAATGTGAAACAGAAGTAATGAGAGCAGACATCCTTGCCTTTGTCCTGATCCTGGAGAGAAAGTACTTTGTCCTTCACCATTAAATATGATGTTAGGTTTTTTGTCGAAGTCATTTATCAAGTTGAGGAAGTCTCCTTCCATTCCTAGTCTACTGAGGGCTGTTTTTTTCTGTAATCAGGAATGGATGTTAGATTTTTTCATTCTTTTCCAGCATCTATTGCAATGATTATGCGATTTTTCTCTTCTTTTCTTAATTTGTTTATTTATTTTTGGCTGCATTGGGTCTTCATTGCTGCACGCAGCCTTTCTCTAGCTGTGGCGAGCAGGGACTACTCTTCGTTGCAGTATGCAGGCTTCTCCTTGTGGTGGCTTCTCTTGTTGCAGAGCACGGGCTCTAGGTGCACGGGCTTCACTAATTGTGGCACATGGGCTCAGTAGTTGTGGCTCACGGGCTCTAGAGCGTAGGCTCAGTAGTTGTGGTGCACGGGCTTAGTTGCTCCGTGACATGTGGGATCTTCCCCGACCAGGGCTCAAACCCATGTCCCCTGCACTGGCAGGTAGATTCTTAACCCCTGCCCCACCAGAGACGTCCTGATTTTTCTTTTTTAGTGTACTAAGTTGGGTAAATTGATTTTCAAATATTAAACCAACCTTTCCTTCTTGAGATAAACCCCACTTGGTCATGATGTATCATCTTTTTATATATTATTGGATTTGATATGCTAAAATTTTGTTAAGAGTTTTTGCCTCTGTGTTCATGAGAGATTTTGGTCTATAGTTTTCTTGTAATGTCATTGTGTAATCTTGATACGGTGAAAGTTGGCCTTATAAATAGGTTGGGAGGTATTCCCTTCTCTTCAACTTTCTGGTAGAGTTTGTGTAGAATTGGCATTATTTTATTCCTTAAGTGTTCGGTAGAATTTCTCAGTTAAGCCACCTGGACTTGAAGCTCTCTTTGTTGGAAGGTTTTAAACTGCACATCCAATTTCTTTAATATCTTTATTCTTGAATAAACTTTAGTAGCGTATGTCTTTCAAGGAATTTGTCCATTTCATCTTGAATTTATTGGTATAAAGCATTCTATAATATTCTCTTATTATCCTTTTAATATCTATAGTATTTTTCTGTTTTGCATTTTATTTATTTCTACTTTGATCTTTATTGTGTTCTTTCTTCTCTTACTCTGTGATTAATTTGCTCTCGTTTTTCCAGTTTAAGGTGGAAGTTGAGGAAGCTGAGTACAGCGTTAGCAATATCCCATATGTTGACATATTATGTTTTCAGTTTCAGTGAGTTCAAAATAGTTTCTGATTTCCCTTTTGATTTCTTCTTTGACCACAAAGTTACTCAGAAGTGTGTTGTTTAGTTTCCAAAGATCTGGAGATTTTTCGGATTTGTTAATTTCTAATTTAATTCCATTGTGCTCAGAGACATATATCGAATGACTAAAATCCTTTAAAAATTTTTTTTAAGTTTTTTTTTTTAATTTATTTTTTTGCTGCGTTGGGTCTTTGTTGCTTCCCGTGGGCTTTCTCTAGTTGTGGCGAGCAGGTGTTACTCTTTGTTGCGCTGCACCGGCTTCTCATTGGATGGCTTCTCTCGTTGCAGAGCACAGGCGCTAGGTGTGTGGGCTTCAGTAGTTGTGGCACACAGGCTCTAGAGTGCAGGCTCAGTAGCTGTGGCGTACGGGCTTAGTTGCTCCGCGGCATGTGGGATCTTCCCGGACCAGGGATCGAACCTGTGTCCCCTGCATTGGCAGGCAGATTCTTAACCACTGAACCACCAGGGAAGTCCCAATTCCAGTATTCTTAATCTTTTGTGTAGATCCATATTCCAATCTGGTGTCATTTTGCTTCTGCTTAAAAATACTTCTTTTAACCTTTCTTATAGTGAAAGTCTGCTAGTAATGAATTCTTTCAGCTTTTGTATGTCTGAGATAGTCTTTATTTTGCTTTTGTTTTGACAGATCTGGGTATAGAATTCTAGTTTGATAGAATTCAATTCACTACTTTAAAGATGTTATTCCACTGAGTTCTCGTTTACATTGTTTCCAACAAGAATTCTGCTATCATTGTTATCTTTGTTCCTCTGTATGTAGTGTATAGTTTTTTCCTCTGTCTGCTTTTAAATTTTTCTCTTTATTGCTGGTTTTGAGCAATTTGACTATTTTTTTGTGCCTTGGTGTAGTTTTGTCCATGTTTCTTATGCTTAAAGTTCATTGATCTTCTTGACTTTGTGAGTTTATAGTGTTTACCATTTTGGGAAAATTTTGGCTATTATTTCTTCAAATTTTTATTTTTCTCCTCTCCTTCATGGACTCTAGGTACACATGTATCAGGCCACTTGAAGTTGTTGCACGACTCACTGATGCTCTATTCATTTTCGTTGTTGTTTTGTTTTGTTACTCTTTTTGTTTCATTTTGGATCGTTTCTATTACTATGCCTTAATGTTCACTGACCCTTTCTTCTGCAGTGTCTAATCTGCCATTAACCTCGTTCAATGTCTTTTTCATTTAGACATTGTTTTTAATCTCTAGAAGCTCAATTTGAGTCTGTTTTACATTTTCCATGCCTGTACTTAACATTTTCAGGGTTTAGTCTGGGTTTTTTAACATATGAAATACAGTTATAATAACTTTTCTTCATGTATAATAACTTTTTAAATGTTCTTTTCTGCCAATTCTAACATCTGTATAGATGATGGGTTAGTTTTGATTGATTGCCTTTTCTCCTCAGTATGGGTCACATTTTCCTACTTCTTTGCATGCTTGGCAATTTTTCATATGATCCCAGATATTGTGAGTTTTAGTTTATTGTGTGCTATATATATTTATATTCCTGTAAAATGCTTGGGCTTTGTTTTGGGTGAAATTAAGTTACTCAGAACAATTTTATTCTTTTAGGTCTAGCTTTTAAGATTCGTTGGGTAGGAGTCCAAGTAGCCTGTAGTCTGGAGCTCGTTATTTGCACCTACTGAGACAAGTCCTTTCTGAGTATCATGAGGTTTTCCAGTCTGACTTGTAGGAACAGGTACTATTCCTACAACCCTGTGTGATATCCAGTTATTCTTATTATTAATCCTTTCATGTGGTTCTTTTCCTGGCATCAAGGAATTCCTCACACAAATGTACTGACCAATACTTTGTTGAATTCTCAAGAGATCCCTCTGCATATCTCCAGAGGTCTTTGTCTGTGCACTTCTTTTCTCTCTGATACTCTGCTTTGTGAACTCTAGTTACCTTGGTTTTCCCAGACTCTCAGCTCCATTTCCTCAGTCAGGGAGTCCACCAGTCTCTGCCTGGACTTCTCTTCCCTGTACCATGACCTGGAAACTCTCTCAGAGAAGTAAGTTAGGGCAATTATAGGGATCACTTCATTTATTTCCCATCTTCTGGGGATCAATGAACTTTATTGCGTGAGGTCCAGTTTCTTGAAAACTGTTGTTTCATATGTTCTGTCTGATATTTTCATTGTTTCAGGTGGGAGGTTAAATTGGACCTTGTTGGGGCTTCCCTGGTGGCGCAGTGGTTGAGAATCTGCCTGCCAATGCAGGGGACACAGGTTCGAGCCCTGGTCTGGGAAGATCCCACATGCCGCGGAGCAACTAGGCCCGTGAGCCACAACTACTGAGCTTGCACATCTGGAGCCTGTGCTCCGCAACAAGAGAGGCCGCGATAGTGAGAGGCCCACGCACCACAATGAAGAGTGGCCCCCGCTTGCCACAACTAGAGAAAGCCCTAAAAAAAAAAAAAAAAAAAAAAAAAATTTGGACCTTGTTACTTCATCTTGGCCAGAAGCCAATAACATTCTTTAAGTCTGTTTTGTTTTGATACAGGGTCCAATTAAAGATTAGGCATTGCATGTCGTGTCTTTGTTTCCTTTAATCTAGAATATTTCCCTCGTTTTTTTTTTTTTTTTTTTTTTTGGTCTTTTATGACATTGGCATTTTTGAAGAGTCTGAGCCAGTTGTCTTGTAAGTTGCCCCACAATCTGGATTTGTCTGTTTCCTCATTAGATTCAAAGTAAACATTTTGGGAAAGAATACTATATAGGTGATGTATTCTTCATACTTCAGCGCTTCAGGTGGCCCAGTGCTAAGTTTGATCACTTGACTAAGGTGGTATCTTCCATATCTCTCCATTGTAAAGTTATTTTTCCCCTTGGTAATTGATAAATAATATGTGGGGTGATAGTTTGGGATCAGTGAAGATCCTACTTTCAAACAACTCTTCACCCAACTGTGCATCAGTGATAATCCTTGTCTGAATCGATTATTACATTGATAGTTGCAAAATGACACTTTCCTAATTCTGTCATTCCTTTTGCATTTATTAGCTGACATTATTCTATAAAGAAGAGCTCCCCCACTTTTCATTTTGAGTATCATTATGAACTCATGTGCTTTTTTAAAAATTAACTATGTTATACCTTATTATAATGATAATGTTATTCTTTGGAATGTTCCTTTTGTCCAGATTTGGCCAATGCGATCTCTGTTATTGTTTAACCACATGATGCTTTTTTTTTTTTTATAAGTTTATTTATTTATTTAGGCTGTGTTGGGTCTTCGTTTCTGTGCAAGGGCTTACTCTAATTGCGGCAAGCGGGGGCCACTCTTCATCGCGGTGCGCGGGCCTCTCACTGTCGCGGCCTCTACCGTTGTGGAGCACAGGCTCCAGACGCGCAGGCTCAGTAGTTGTGGCTCACGGGCCCAGTTGCTCCGTGGCATGTGGGATCTTCCCAGACCAGGGCTCGAACCCGTGTCCCCTGCATTAGCAGGCAGATTCTCAACCACTGCGCCACCAGGGAAGCCCACATGATGCTTTTTTATTACTAGAATAATTTGTAATATATTACTACTCACAAATAGGAACTGAGAAAGGGACTCCAGAAGGTGCGGTCTTATTCAGACTCTTCTTAGAAGTCTGCCTTCTTCCTGTGTACTCTCAACCCAAAGTGAGGCTTTTGGGTGGGAAGGAGATACTTCTGAATTAAACTACAGATCAATGTCACCCAATTCTAATCCCTATTCCCTTTTTGCTAGACATACCATGCCTACTGCCATCCTAATCCTTCTGTTGGGCACCTCTCTCCTCCTCTATATTTATTTACAACAGTCAAGAGCAGCAGTTGGCCAACCAGCCCTTATCCAGTTGTCCAGCCCATATGCCTCAAGAACTCCTTTTTGCACTGGTCTGTGGTGGTCTTGGCCTACCTCTTCTACCTACTCAAGTAACTCTTTTACCACGAATTTAATTACCTGTGTTTCCATTTATAGGATCTTACCTAGCCGTATGGCCTGCTGCCTCTGCCAATTTAAAACTACTATTGAGGTTGTCTGTCAGACAGTCAAGCTGCGTTGTGACAGTGAATGCCTGACAGACGTCACACGTTGCGGTGAGTCTCAATTGCGGGATAATAAATTTTTAATTTTTAATTTAATTTTTTAATTTTTTAATTTTTATTTTTAATCAATGATAAATTTTAAAATTAATGATGTAATTGTATTATTTTAATTCATTCATTCAGAGCTCCAGCTTCCTAAGTTTCTCAGAAGTACCCCTTGCTAAAAATCAGATTCTTGATTACATTATTAAGCTAATAATGGCTGGGTTACATTGTTAGCTTAATAATGTAAATGATCCGCATACATAAAGGAACAAGAGAAAGGAATGGAAGGGGGAAGGGAATTAACATTAATGGCCACATATCCTATGCTGTGCTCTCTGCAAACGAGAACTTATTCATATAGTGCATCACAGTTTGTAAACTGATTTTATATACATTAGGTCTCAAGTACCCTTTGTCTTATAGGACAGATACAAATATATTTTTGTTTATTTTGTTTGTTTCTGCAATTTTATACAGAGTACAAGAGATGCTGTTTTATGTCCTATTTGGAGCCTGAGAGTTTCTGGTTCCATAACCAGAAGCTGCTACCTAGCCCTTCTAATGGCTGGGAGAGCTAGTTTATTCTTAGACTGTCCAGCTCTGAACTTGCTCTGAATCTCAAGCTTTTCTATCCACAAAACACTCAGGGGCTTTCAACCATTTTTCTGTATATTAGATTTATTGGCACTAACTTGATGACTTCCAAAATGTGCTATCATGCCCAGGTAGCTTGAATACAGGTCTCTTTCAGTGATCGAGAGCACCTCATAAATAATAACACTTTGCTACTTGTATAAAGACAATATTGCTGATTTTTCAACACAATTTTATTTATTTTTTTGGCCGTGCCACACAGCTTGTGGGATCTTAGTTCCCCAAGCAGGGATTGAAGCCGGGCCACAGCAGGGAAAGTGCCGGGTCCTAACCACTAGACCACCAGGGAACTCCCCCAAACAATTTTTTTTACTAATTATATTACTCCCTTCTCCCCCAGAAGTGGGCAGTAAAGGCATTTTTAATCTCCTTTTACAGGTGAGGAAAAACAAGATCAGAGGTGTAAGTGCTATGACCCTAGTGCCCCGATCTCCTGTCCCCAGTTTGGGGCTCTCTGCAAGCCCATGCTCCTCCTTTCTCATGACCCTTCCCTCCTCCTTGACCCTCACCAAAAATACTTTTAATCCTTTTGGAAGAGAAGCCCAGCTACACAATGGTACACATTACCTTCACACAGTCAGAAGCTTTGGATGGTTCCCCAAGTATAGCTGGAAATATTAGAAGGAAAATGAAATGAAAGCAAAGTAGCCATCTGACAGAAGTTGCTTTTTCCCTTCTGCATTTTACGACCTCAAGTTTATTATTCCACTGATTTGTTGAACGTTCCACATTGGCATACAGTCTGGCAAATCTCTTAACTTATAGCCCAGATCCCTGCCCAAATTTTAGCAAAGAGCCAGGGCGGATATAGTGTTTTTTTCTGTATAGAGCCTTCTGTTACAGGGGCTGGGGTATATGGAAGCAGGGACTGAGCAAAGGACTCGGTGGGTGGGTGGAGAAGGACATGTCCAGATGACGACCTGTTAGCAGCGGTTGTTGTCGTGGTCATCTGTGACAGTAGCAAGAACTCAAGCACACTGAAGAGGTGGAGAGAGGAAGCCTCACACGCCTCTGCCTCTCAGGCAGGACAGGATGGGGTATGTGAATGTGAGGAGTCACAGTAGATCTGCGGAGAGTCCAGCTGAGTAGGGGAGTATTTGTCTTCCAGCCTTGGCTCTTCTTGAGTACTGGCCCCTGGGAACCAGTGGAGTAATCCTGAATATAGTTACTATATTTCACACTACAGAATTTTCTGAGTAGATAGCCACTTTTTCAGGAGATATCTTTTTCACATTTTGTTGTTGCCAGTCATAGGCTTAAGTGTGGGCTTCTTTTTCTCCTAAGTGGCACTCAGACGTTGACTGATTCCTAATTCATTTGGCTGTGGACTGACAAAAATCTGTCCCATCAGTCTTCAATGATCAAAAACAGTCTCTTCTTTTTTGACAGACGAAGAAACATCTCTTGGGAATGCAGAAGGATCGTTGATGAAGGTGTTACAAGCCCGGAAGAAGAACAACAGCACCAAGCTGATTATTGAGCCAGAGAGGGCATCCTCAGATAAAAGTGCTGTCAGCTTGTCAGGCTTCATGAATGAGCAGCTGGACTTTAAAAATGAAAGTGATATTATCAGTGCACGAAGTTACATACTGCCTTACATCTCAGAGGGAAATCTAGGAGATGTGGAATCAACATTATTACCATTCCTTCAACTTCTTTTTTCAAATACACAAGATGGAGATATGCTCCTGGGCCTTTTGAAAAACAATACAAGGAGCCCTTCTGTTAAACCTGTACGCAAGAATTCAACTAATAAAAATAAATTGAGGAAACTCCATTTTCTGGAAAATGTGTTAGATGCAGAAACTCAAGAAAAATTTGATGAGGTTAAAAAGGAGGAAAAACCTGCCACGCGTACGCGTTCCAACCTTTTAAGTGCCATGTTTAAACGCTACCTCTATCTAAAGAAATTGGAAACTCCCCAACCACAGAAAGACAGCCCAGCAAAGACTGAGAGTACCGAGGAAAAGCTGCTGAGAGTGAACAGGGTCCTCAAGGGCCCAAGGGGCCTACAGAAAATGCACCTCCAAGCAGTGGGAGATGAGAGCGTCAGGAGGAAACAGAATGCCCAGCCATCTGTGGCGAGCACTGCCGAAGAAAGAAGGCTCAGGAGGCCATCCCCAGGAAAGCTGAAACAGCTTCTCATGGTGCAGAGGCCCAGGAAGCTGGTGGGAAAGTCCTCCAATGCGGAGTCTTCATTTATCAAAGAACACAAGGCAGCAGGCTCCTCTACCCTGAAACAGTACTTCAAGGTCAGGCCTTCTGCCTCCATCCCTCCAAAATCCCCATCTGAGGTTAAAAGCAAATCAAAAGACTTATCCAACACTATACTTGTTTTAGAGGATGCCAAGGCTAGAGTTAGAAATATTAAGGATTTTGAACTAATCTCACATTCTGGGAAAAAATACATCTTCCATAAAATTAGGACTCATCGGGTCCAGAGAAAACCCAAAGGCAAAAGGAGTCGAAAGTTCAGAAAGAAAAGTTCACTCAATAGAATGATGCTTGCAAGCCCGCCGTTCTCTGTAGTGAGGAGTCTCATAAATTCCCCTCCGCGAGAAGCTGTTTCACCTTCAAGAGAAGTGACTTCTCAGGAAAATCCTTTTCCAGAATTATTTTCTCTTTCAGACCCTTCTACAGAAAACACTACTTCAGAAAACAATACTGCACAAAATGTTTCTGAAGAAGTTATTTCCTCAGGAAACTCTACTCTGCCCGGAGGAACCGGCCCTGAAAACACTACCCATAAGGATGTCTCCACTGCACATTCTGCTGTTGCTGCAGACAACAGTATGGCACCTGTTCAACACACCAACGAAACACAGTGGGAGCACCACAACACGGGCACTGAATTATCCTCTAAGCCCACAGGCTTCACTTTCCCAGGGCTCACATCCCCGGGTGATCAAGTTGAAACTCAGCTAAACCAGCAGCTACGGTCCCTCATCCCCAACAATGACGTGCGAAGGCTCATTTCTCGTGTTATCCAGACTTTGATAATAGACTGCTCGGACACCCACGTGCAGCTGGCCTGTGCCAACCTCATCTCTAGAACAGGCCTCCTGATGAAGCTTCTCAGCAAGCAGCAGGAAGTAAAGGTGTCCAAAGCGGAATGGGATACGGGCCAGTGGAAAAGTGACAACTATATCAGTGAGAGCACAGAAGCCCAGAGTGAGCAGAAAGAGCAGGAGTCAAGTGAGGTGAGGAGAACCCCTGAAACATGGGACCTGGACTTTTACTCAGTTTAGGACATGCCATGGACGTGCCCAAGCAGGAATACCACGGGCTCCTAGTCTGTATCTTATCTTCAGCCATGACACTGGCTAAGACAGTGATCTCCCACTTTACTCATTGAGAGAGTGTGCCACTATTCCTAGGGTAGACGAGAAAAGGACATAACGCAAGATAAATAAATTGTAGATAAATAAGTTGTAGAAGAAAATGCTAATGATAAGATTAATAACATTAAATTTGGCTTGTTCTTATAGAAGCTACTCGCCTGAAAGGATTGGGTTTTATAGTAGTTTAAGAATAGTTAGCTATTGTTTAGAATAGGTTTAAGACTAGTTAGCTTTCATCCCTTCTATCTCCTTGTTTGTAAAAAATTGTTATTTATTTTTTTAGCTCACAAAAGAAGTTCCAGGATATGGCTATGACAACAAACTCATCTTGGCAATATCTGTAACTGTAGTAGTGACGATTTTGGTTACACTTCTCTGTCTCATTGAGGTAAGGACAATAATTCATTCAGATTCAGAACCCACAAACTGAGAATCAAAGCCAGCTTTCCACCTACTACTACTTGATTCTTCTCTTTAGTCATGAGGACTGAGATACACTTTGTTCTTTTACTGAAAAGTATATTCCCAGGAGTTTTTTTTCTTTTTCTTTTTTTTCTTTTGGCTACATTATGTCTTCATTGCGGTGCGCGGGCTTCTCATTGCGGTGGCTTCTCTTGTTGTGGAGTGCGGGCTCTAGGCACGCGGGCTCAGGAGTTGTGGCGCACGGACTTAGTTGCTCCGCAGCATGTGGGACCTTCCCAGACCAGGGATCGAACCCGTGTCCCCTGCACTGGCAGGCGGATTCTTCACCACTGCGCCACCAGGGAAGTCCCCACAGGATTTTGAAAGGAGCTCCACTCCCAAGAGATCTCTTTGGAATTGGATCCATGATAACAAGCCATTGGACTGTTTTGACAAGTTCAGTTTATAAGAAGGCCAGAGTTGACATGATAGTAAAATTTCTTCAACTCAAAAACTATGCTGATTTGATGTACTCACCAGTCACTCTCATTCTACTGTTTATTTCTTTCCTTGTTGGCTGAAGTGGTGAGAGACATACGATCTCCATACTCATGGAGCTATCAGTCACCCTGGGAGGGCTAAAAGGACATGCCTAAAAGATCAAAGTGTGATCTCGTCAATTCCTTAGGCTTACTTAGCAGCTTGCTTCTCCAGTGTATTAGGAATTGTGTAGGTAGGTTCCATTAAAACACTGCAAGTAAAATCCTGCAGCAGGCTACCCTAAAGCATGTCATATTTATAGTAGCCTATTCCTGGAGCTAGCCTGTTTATCTTCTGTTCAGTTACATAATGGTTTATTACTTTTCCCAACAGGCAGTGGCTAACATTAAAAGAGTGATTTTAATAAGCTGGCAATCTTGATTCTACCCTACCAGTCCCACCTGCTTTATTTACCTTTTCTCTTGCTATGGCAGCCCTCCATTGCAGCCAGAGCAGCTCCTCCCTATACGCTGGTTACACCACGTCCGTGCCTGCTGTTGTCTGTGCCTTTGCCCGTCTAAGATTCCCTGATGTTGCTTTGCCTGTGGAAGTCCTATGAACCTCTCAAAAGCCAGCTCAAGTTCAGATATCTTTCTTCATAAAGCCTTCCCTGCATACTCCAGCCCTCCTGATCCTAGTCCTGTGAGGTTTGTCACCATTTCTTAGGGGCCATAGCAAAGCAGTCCCCTCCCCTCAGAGTTCACAAAAGTGGGAAGCAGTTTTTTAAAAGGCAGCCCCCCAAGAGAGAAACACCAAAGTTAGCACATCATGGCGCTGAGCAGAGATGTGTAAGGACCAATGGCTTCCTGGCCTATCAGACTTGAATAAAACCTGACATGATGTACTAACTTCTAAAGAGAAATGTGTCTATCTGCAGGAGGGTTGGTCAGTAGTGAAAGCATAGAAAAGGTGAGGAGAGACCAACATGGGCAGCGCCCGTCCTCACATTGCCCGAGAGTAGAGATGGCACCTTAGGCAGCAGAACTGAAGAGTCAGGCCCGCTAGCCAGGCTGTGCCTGTTGAGGAGATGGATGGATCCAGCTGCCTCAGGCCTTCCCATTAAATTCTGGATTCACCTGATTCCTTTTCTAATTCTGTTGTCACCAAGTAGCCTTCGATTGTGTGATTGTGCTTTAGTGTGCCACGGAGGCCTGTCTCCACAGAAGGTAATTCTCTGATTGTGTAGACACGGATGCCCTGTGTGTAGAACAGATGTATTTCTCCTTGTCAAGTAATAATTTGGCATTCTGATTTTTGATCAATCCTGTGATATTGATAAAGTGAGACTGCCACAACAGGAAGACGCGAGTTGTCTCTTGGTGAGGAAGAGTATGATTTCTGAGCCTAGGAGGCTGGGGACTAGCATGGGGTCAGCTTGCTAGTCATTGGCCATTGCCCAGACTGTCCCCTCTACATCTTCAGGTGGCATGTGGCCTTTTGCTTTTTTAGAATTTCTGTAAAGTCCCCTTTTTATTGTTTCTAACTTCTCTAGAGTTTAACCTTACATTTGTTTTGTTTTGTTTTGTTTTGGCCTGTGGGATCTTAGTTCCCCAAGTAAGGATTGAATTTGTACCCTAGGCAGCGAAAGCGAGGAGTCCTAACCGTTATTTCCTCTCCCCACTTATATGATAAGCTCTTAGAGGACAGGGGCCATGCAGTGTTCTTCCTATGGTAGACACTAATGGTGTTCAACAGAAGAGAGATGAGGCGTTATGTCAATTCCACAGTGAGGAATCATGCAACCGAATATTTATTTGAAGTAGCATCGAGTCCAGCAACAGACCCATGTGTTCTTAAGACTTCTGAAATGTCATGTTTTAATATTCCAAACAGTGGGGGAAAATGAATAAATGGTGATAGACTAGCTGCCTAACTATTTGGGGGGTAAAGAATAGCAGATCCCCCTTTTTCATCTTAAATAAACATATTTCCATAAATGTGAAAAAAGACCACATAAAGGTATTAGAAGGAAATAAAAGCAGTATTTTTATAATCTTCAGAGCCTGATGCCACAAGCAGAGCCTTTGATATAGTCCACCATCTTGTCTGTGACACCAGCTTAGCACTGATTCATGCCAAGCGTAAGATGAAGAGTTTTCCATATATTGTCTGATTTAATGCCCACAGTTCTGTGAGGCTGATATTACTATCCCTCCTTCATAGATGAAGGGGATCAATGTAAGGCCCCAGTGGCCAAACCAAAAGCAGAAGCCAGTTTCACCCGACTGCAAAGCTTGTGCTCCCTACTTCACTCTTTTGTCTTGTCTCCTTAGAGACAAAAACACTGGAAAGATTCGAAACACTGAAATTCAATGAAAACCAGTATTTCTTTACTATAAAGAGTTTTTTGTTTGTTTGTTTGTTTGGGGGTGGCGGGGTTTGGCCGTGCTGTGCAGCTTGCGGGATCTTAGTTCCCTGACCAGGGATTGAACCTCGGGCCACAGCAGTGAAAGCGCCAAGCCCTAACCACTGGACCACCAGGGAACTCCCAAGAGTTTTATAAGTCAACAAGAAGAAGACAAACAGTCCAGGGGAAAGGGGGGCAAGGGCTGTGCAGAGTAGGAGGTGTGTTGACAGTCTGCCACCATATCTGCCCGTCCTCTCCTCATGGCTCATGTGGGGTGGCTTTTGTTAGCCAGGCCTTTGTCACCTCATGACGTAAAAATAATCTCTAATATTTTCTTCAAGTACTTTTGTAATCTGTCTAGAATTTGTTGTATTTGTTTTTTAGTGTGGTTGAGGCAGGGGATCTAAGTTTCCCCCCCCCCACATGAAGATCTAATTGTTTTCAAATCTTTCACTGAATGGTTTATTCTTTCTTCCCTGGTCTCATGTACTATCTTCATCTGGACTCTATTCTGTGATCCAGTTATCTTGTCCTGTACCAGTACCAATATCACACTGCTTAATTCCAGTTGCTCTATAACATATTTTATATCAGGTAGGGCAAGGTCCTACTCTTTGACCTTCTTTTCCATACATTTCATAACTATTCTTACACATATTCTCTACCAAATGTCGGCTGGCCAGGTTTTATTTAAAAATTATTTTGGATATAAATGGATTGCATTGAATTTGTAGGTTAATTTGATGAGAATTGACCTCTTTACAACATTCTAGGAGGATGGTATCTCATGCCATGTAGTACTTCTTCTTAATGTCCTTCAGAAAAGTTTTAATATTTTCATCACATAGGTCTTACAAATTTTTGGTTAAGTTTATTCCTAGGTACTTTATGCATTTTTATTGATATAGTGAACGGGATGTTTCTTCTGTTTTTTAGTGATTATTTGTGTTATATGGGAAAGCTGTTGAGGCTTATATGTTGATCTCTTGATTTTGTATGTAGCCATCTTACTCATGTTACTTCCAATAAAATTTCGGTTGATTCTTTTGGTCTTTTTAGGTCCCTCATTTCATATGCAAATGTGTTTGTCTCTTCCTTTCCAAGACTTCGTTTTTCTTTTCGTACTGATTAAGACCTCCTCCACATTGATCGATAGTAGCAGTAATGATGGGCATCCTACTCTTGTTGTTGACTTTAAAACAAGGCTTAGGTTTCTGCTAGATACTTTTATTTTCTTTTCCTACTTCTAAGAGTTTTTATTAGGAACGATCTGTTGAACGTTATCTAAAACAGTCAATAAAATATATCGCCAGCTGCATGCAAGACCCTAAGTTAGGTACTGTGGAAGAGGCAAAGGATTATTAAACAGGGTAGAATTCCTTTCCTTCAAAAAGTTATCATCTCACTGGGTAGATAAGACTTAAAGTAAAAAGGAATGAATAAGGATTTGGAAATAGTTGTAATGGATAATCATGATCATGTTTTCTTTCAAAACAGATTTATTCTCATCGAATTGCAAAAGGGGAAGATAAGAAAAGAAGCAGAAGGTAAATATTGGTCTTTTAAAGCAGAATTTTACAACTAGAGGAGAACTTAGAACTCACCTATTTCAATTTCCTCACCAAAGGCAGGAAGAATGTTTAATTACCCTAATGGTTTACCCTAATGTATTGATCAGCAGAATTAGCTCCCCAGCCCAAGCTGAGTTAGAACAGGACTGGCACAGATTCATCTGCTTTCACTAGTCCTTTAAGGAAAGAGGGTGGACGGGGAGAGGTTTTGGTTGCACCTGTTCCTGCTGGCCTGGTGCCTGGTTCCTAGGCATCAGGCCAGGCCAGAGGCCTTCTAGGAGGCTCTGGGGTAGGGAGGGCCACATGGTTGGGGATTTAGGGGCTGGCCTCACTCAAAGCTGACGAAAGGTAGCACATATGAGTCCCTTCTGTAAAGTGGCAAGAAAACTTCCCTTCTCGCCCTACTGTTTTTCAGGCCCCTACTCTATTCCCTTTATCCAAACCTCATAGAACTTTAACCGGGAGAAACTTTAGACAGTAGTTTGTCTCTTCCTTTTATAATAAGGAAATGGAGAAAGAGAAAGGGAAAGTATCTTGCCCCATGGTCACACTGCTAGTGATTATCAAAAAGAAGAGTGTCCCTTTCCACTGAGGACTTCTCTACTGATCACACTGTGCTTGGGCTGTGAGCTCCGTTTTATGTCACAATTCAGTATACACATACTATATGGGCATAAGTAGTTTCTGAAACAAACTTATTGTGCACTCTGATTTTTTTCTATTCTATTTGTATTCAAAAAGAGTATTTCGTGTTTCCCTGCTGGTCATGGCCTTTAAACTGATTTCACAATTCACTGACACCTCAGTGACAGCCTGCAGTATGAAAGTCAGAGAGCTATAGATAACTTTGCTAGTTGGGTTCAGGTGTTTACTTGGTGTGATTCAACTTATAGGATAGGATAGAGCAGCCAGGAAAATAAAAGCACCTTCTCCCCACAGCCACACCCCCAGCAAATGCTGCATGTGCGACTAAGTCCGAAGCGGACTGGTGTGAAGCGCATCTAGAGAGTAACGTGTTTCTGCCCAGCGCCGCTGTGCAGTGTTTTCACTGCACGAGGGCACTTGGCCAAGGGCCAAGAAAGGTGAACGGGGCTGAAAATCCTGCCTATACTCCATGCTAAGCCACATGCAAAGGTCTCCCCAGAGACACGGGGCGGGGGCCATTTTGGACAGACACAGAGAACTTCTGGAAGGCCAGCATGCATGGAATGATTTTCAAGATCCCGGGTCTGTGGTGATTTTGCTCATTGTGATTATGGACTGAGGTACCCATTTAGTCCTAATAAGACCAGAGAGAACACATTGTGAGAGAGATGAAAAATGACACGTAACACTAACTGTGTGTGTTTTCCTCCAAGGGGCTTTTTTCGATTTCTGCTGCGTCAGAGAAGCTCAGGGGAAAGTGAGAGTCAGGTAAATTTGAAGGGGACATAGTACTGTGGCCAGAGAAAGCAGGGGAGATGCTGAATTAATATTTCCCTTTCTGTGTTCCAGGAGGGCTTTTTCGGGAGAAGGCGGCCACTTTGGCTTAGGGATATGTATAGGCCTCTCAACGCCACACGCAAGGAAAACATGGCACAAAAGCTACACGACAGGGAGTCTTCTGATGAGGATGAGATGTACTTCTATAAGGATGTACCGTAAATGGTAGGGGACAATTTAAAATTCTCATCTAAAATGAGGAAATAATGAAAACTATCATTGTTCCTTTCAAAAGTAAAAGTCTTGGCATTATTCTTCTTACCCCAGGGAAGTCATCAAAGCCCCAGCAGAGAAGCTTCTGGCTGCATATTGGATTGATGAAGAGGCGGGTGAGGAAAGTGAGACCGCACACGAGACAGCCACAGAGTGAACCCTGTTCTGCCTCAAGCCACCTGCAAATTTTGTTTTTTAATATCGGCTTCTCAGCATTGCTTGTAAAATACTTCTTTTTCTTATATTAAAGTGTATAAATTCATAACCAAGTCTAACCAGGTGGTAAGCAATTAAAATGTAAATAGTTGAATATTTATATACCAATAACAGGGGCCTGCAAGAAGAAGCAGAGCTGAAACTAGAATCCCTCATGGTAGCCAGTACTTCCACAAGAGGAAACGTGGGCAAAGGAGGATGAGTAGAAGGATGAAGAGGGGCTTCCCTCCCTTGTTTCCCCAGTATCATCAGTCCCTGGGAACTGGAAAACATACCATCCTCAAGGAGCATAGATGAGTAAATCAAATAGCAATTTATTCTGGTGCTCTCTCTCCTGGTTCATCAAGTACCAGTTATTTACAACATGCCCGACCTCCTGCCCATAGTGGATCATCTACTTCTGGCCCCTCTCGTACGGTCATTGGGGTTGCCAGAATATTTGGATCACTGGGCCTCCCTCCACTGTGGAGCCAAGGCCTGACTTTTCTCCCAACTTCTCAAACTCATGTACAGATGTGTACCCTGTGTACCAAGGTAGGGGGTTCTCCACCATTTCAAGCTGGTGGAAAATTCCCATTGGGTTGTTTTTTTTCTTTAAAAAAAAATCCCAACCGTTGGATAACTAGCAGGGAGGTGCCAGAAAGACAGGGGAAAGAAGAATGTGTGAGAGCAGCCATTGCCCAAGACGGCCCTCCTCAGGCCCTGGCCTCTCCTGACCCCACTGCGGGTCAGTTGTGTGCTGCTCGGCTCCCTCCAGCTCAGCCCAGCACCAAACCTACCCACCTCCTGCCTCCCCCAGCACAGGCCCAGGGCTGCATGATTCCAAGTGATTATATAGTGACAGTGCCACCTGTGGAAGGTGCAAAGGCTCTTCCACTCCTGCCAAGAAAGTCACTAATCGCATTTCTTAAGTCAGTGAGAGTTAAATACATTAATGAGTAAAAGAAATTCTGAATGAACAAGATTTGATAATCTACCAAAATGACCACAGGTGGTGCTGGTGGTTTAGTCATATGAGGTGAAGAACGGTGCAAGCCATGGGGTGATAGCACACGGTCCCCCAGAGGATCAGTGGGCCTGGGAGATAGCCCAGCAGGTTCTGCCGGTTGGGTGGGGCTCCAAGCAAAGTGAACGGCCCATCAGTTCTTCTGAGTTATGAGTTTGCTGATGCTGCATGAGAGACATCTGTTCTCTCAGTGCCTGCCCAAGTCACCTCCCAAAGGTTCTTACTGAGAATGAAAAACAAGTGTTTTTCTCTGGGCGGTGACTTCGGTGAGCCAACAAGTATTTACTGTGTTTAAGGCGCATGACTAATACTACTAACAATAGGAAGCAGCAGCAGCTAACATTTACCACTTGCTTGCTTGGTGCCAAGCCCTGGGTTAGGCGTCTTATGCTCTTATTTAGCCCAACAGTCCGTGGAAGCATATCTTGTTATCCTCGTTTGACAGATAGGAAACAGGGTTTAAAGAATGCAGGTAACCTGCTCAAGGGCCCAAGGCCCCACGTCCAAAAGTGTGAGTTAAGGTTGGAGCCCAGAACTGTTAGACTGCAACAGGGATGCAGAGAAGTATAAGCTGTGTTTGCCACCAAAGAGTTGATAACAATGATAACAATGAGGAGAAGGAGGCAGCTGCTGTTTATTGAGCACCTGCTATGGACCAGGTACAGTACTAGGCACTTTGGTTACACTATTAGGTCACAAGAGCAGAAAGTCCCCATGCCCGCTCAAACTCTGTAATGAGTGGGGGTCTGATTTCAATAAGAGAGGTGGTCACAAAGACAGGGAGCTGACGAGAAACCAAGGGTAGAGATCCTTGTACTACTGGGCTTCCCAAAGTGTGGCCCAGGATTCCAGGTAGCTCCAGGTTCCTAGTTTGGGATATTTCCATTACTTCAAAGTTGGTACATAAATGAGGCTTAGAGAATATTTTTTGCATCATACTACCTCAGATTTGCACATTTTTTTAATTAGTCTCAAATGCTACCCTACCATATTTCTAAGTTAAAATTCCCAAGAGTAAGATTCTGCTTGGCCCAGCTTGACCGAGATTGGGCAGTGTTTTTGCCAGAGCCAGAGACTTCACCCGGCCAGCCTGTGAGTGAGCCGTCTCTCCTTGGATCAGGGACTCATCCCTGGCTGTGGCCCAGAAGCAGGAGGGGTGCCCAGGGTCAGGTGGTACCAAACATGGCCGCCTGGGGCTGCCTCTGTCACCATCTTATGGTGGACAAACTAGCTCAGAGCCGAACTCCTTACTGAGACCTGAGAGATAGAAGGGGAGAGGGAGATACAAGGCCAACAGCTACTAAATGAATGCAAATTCTGATTCCGATGAAATCTGTCAGAGAAGTTAGCCACTTTTTAAAAGATAATGAAATGAGACAATATATGATTAGGGCAAAAATGATACAGAGAAGAAAACTGTAGGATTCAGAGGAGGGAAGGTTAGGAAGCTAGGGAGGGTCCATGAAAAAGGTCGAACTTGATCTGGGCCTGGATTATATGCCAGACACTGTGCCTGGTGCTGGGGAAAGAGTTGATTAGGACAAAGTCCCTGCTCTTGCGGGGCCTTAAGACTGAGAGGAGGCACAGACACCTGAAGACATATTATACATAGAAGACAGTGTGTTGACATGACAATGGCAGTGTACCAAGAAGTGGTTCAGCTCTTGGTTGGCTGCAAAGGAGTAAATGTGAGGGATGGCTTAGAGGAGGGGAAGAAGGAGAAAGCCAAACAGAAGTTTCTTGGGAGGACGAGATGAAGGAAAGGCATTCTAGACGGAGGACAGTACAGAGGCAAGAGGCATGAAACCTTGGGTGGGTTTGAAACGTGTGCAGTCTGGTGTTCCGAAGCATGAAGCACAAGGAGGAAAGGGCAGTAGGTGAGGCTGTGCGGTCGAGCAGAGAACCAATCCCAAAGGGCCTGGTCAAGGCACATGGCGTTGACCAAACAGAGCACAAACTACAATGTTTTAAACAGAGAAGAGACATGACCAAGCTTGAGTTTTATAAAGAGTACTTTGATGGTGGCCTAAAAGTAGAGAGGCCAAGAGGTCAACTTGGTTGTTTAGACCAAGTAGGAACGGGGAGAAAATGGGGCACCAGACCCGAGGTTTTGATGCAACTGAAGAGCATGTACACTGGATACACATGAGTGAGAATAACTGAAAGGACAAGAGCTTATGTTCAGGGAAGGAAAGATTGCACTTTTAAGATCTTTCATGACAAATTCCAGATGATCAGGTCCAAATGTAACCTGGGAATGGAGATCAGTGAGGTGCTGGGAATCCAGAAGGTGATGAGAAATAATTCGGATAGTTCTGGACACTCATTCCTTTCCCCTTTCAGTAGCTCAGCAAAAAGCTAGCTCACCAGGTACCAGCGAGCTCAATGGAAAAACTAGGCTCCCCCTCCTACTGCGACCATTTCTGTCACCAAGCAGTTGCCACTGTTAGTAGTATAGACCTTCCCTGCCTCACCATCCCTGTAACTGTGACGCACTCCAGGCTGGCTCCTCCTCTACGGGAACTCTGGTCATGGGACACACAATCCAGCTAAGTCTGGTCTAATCCCCTTCTCTGAAAGCTTGGGGGTTTGAGTGCACTCTGTTATTGTTCTGCTTATAAGTTCCCCCCCCGAACAATAAAACCCTACTGTATATTTGCACAGTAGGGGGTTGAGGAATTTCGTGCCCAGGAAAATCTGTGGCTTGTTGGCATGGCAAGTATTGTGGTAGAGGAAAGGACTTGGAGCCCAGGACCGAAGTCCCCAACCGTGACGAGGGCATCATTCATTAATATGCCAGTTCAATACACTGAGGGTCTCAAGTCTGTCTGGTTCAACCCCTGAATCAGACAGTGTATTGAGTAGCTGGTGGTAAGTAACCGATCACACCAAAATAGTGGCTCAAAAGAACAGTAAACATTTATTCCTCACAATTTCTGAGTCAAGCCTTTAGGGGAATATCTTGGGCAGTTCTGGCTCTGGGTCTCTCACGAGGTCCTCAAGATATCGGCCAGGGCTGCAGTCATCTGACGGCTGGACTGAGGCTGGAGGGTCCACTTCCAAGGTGGTTCACTGGCTTACCTGGCTGCCAGGGTGGTGCTGGTTGTTAGAGGGAGGCCTCCTTTCCTCCCTGCATGGGCCTGTCTGTCCACCTGCTACTTGATTGAATGTCCTCACTACATGATGGCTGGCTTCCTCCAGAGGGAGCTGTCCGAGAGAGAGACAGAGGTTATTCCTCTTATGGCCCGGCCTCAGAAGGCACATAGCACCACTTCTGCCACATAGCATGGTTAGAAGTCAGTCACTCGTTCCAGCTCACATTCAAGAGGAGGGAACTTAGACTCCACCTTTTGAAGAAAGAAGAGTCAAAGAATTTGCGGACATATTTTAAAACTAGCATAGACAAGAAAATAGAAAGCACTCTAGATATTTCAAGCCAAAAAAAAAAAAAAAAAAGCCAGAAAGAAAGAAAGATTATATCCAAACAGTTGGTGCTTATCACTGAGGGGGCTAATGGTGGTGAAAGTTGGGGATGGGGGTGCATTGTAGCACTGGCCTTCAGGTTACTTTACCACAGCTGCTTTCCATAGACTCAAAACTGCTGCTGCCACTCAGAAGTCAGGAAACTTTGGGAAACCACTGATGAGGTCATTGCAGCCCCAAAGCCCCAAGGGTGGTGACTAGGTGGGGAATATGGAGTCTGCTGCAGAGGAGGAAAGAATGATTTCCATCTGCTTTCCACCTTCCAAATTTCACACAAGTACATTTTATTGGCAGAACCCTGCTGTCGAGGGGATCTGTGAAATATGCTTCCCAGGCTTCGAGCACCTGCAGAGAAGCGGGTAGAAATGGGTGTCAAGAGCCAACCAACACTATCCAACATGCGTCCGTATACAGGTATGGTGAGGAGGCACCACCTGTACTTGGAGAAGTCCTGGAGCCCTAATCCGTTTTTTTGAAATAGGCTTATGGTTGTCCAAGGCTTTGTAAAAGGGGGGTGGTGTCCACATAGAATAACATGGTGGAGAGCTAGCTGATCACAAATCTGGAAGGTGTCACTGTAGTTGGGCAGCAGGTGGGGTACTGGTTGCTGGTGACGTGCAGGCAGCCCCAGAGGTGACTGGAGAAACACCTGGAGTTGATCCTTAGTTGGTCTCTGGAATGTTCTCACTGGAATGAAAGCTGGGTAGACTGCAGGCAGTGCAGCATCGGAGAGAACATAGCTCCATTCAAAAGGGCTGCCAGAGGAAAGGTGCCCATAGGGAAATATCATTTCTCAAAATATGGTCTGTGGACCTCTACACTCAAACATCTCTGGGATGCATCTTTAAAAGGCTGATCCTGGGACTTCCCTGATGGTCCAGTGGTAAAGAATCCGCCTTCCAGACTTCCCTGGTGGCGCAGTGGTTAAGAATCCGCCTGCCAACGCAGGGGACATGGGTTCGAGCCCTAGTCCGGGAAGATCCCACATGCCGCGGAGCAACTAAGCCTGTGTGCCATAGCTACTGAGCCTGTGCTCTAGAGTCTGCGAGCCCCAGCTACTGAGCCCTCGTGGTGCAACTACTGAAGCCCGCTTGCCTAGAGCCCGTGCTCCGCAACGGATTAATCCCAAGTATATTTGAGTACCTAATAGAGTATGAGTGTGCTAGGTACTAGAAAAAGGAAGATAAATCTGAAAATATTGTTCATGAGGTGTTCCTAATCGCTCTGGAGAAGATTATGGATCTTCTCCGTACACAGATAATGGATACAATGAATAAATGGATACATACAATGAATGCAATGGATAATGATGTGGATAATAAATCTATAGTTACTGGTTTGAAACAGTATCAAGAGCCAAGTAATTCCTCCAAAGTCAACAATTTTTGAAGTCAAAGAGCTCAGAAGTAGGTAATGGGTGGGGCTAAGGGTCTGATATATTAAGGTGGAGAAAGTCGTGGTGGGGATGGAGAAACGTGCTCGGTGATTTGGGGGTACTTTAGGAAAATGGGCTAGAAACCAGCTTTTTAAGAGTTTCATACTAGACTGTTGATGGCTTTAAGGAGTTCTACCTTGATTTGCACATTTAAGACTCATGAAAACACTCAAGTCGAAGGAGTGCATCTTTGGTGGTCATTTCTCACACCGAGTCGGGAAATCTAAATTTTTAAAGTTCAGTGGATAGTTGGCGCTAATTACTTAGTACTCTAGTCTTCTCTGGGAGTTTGAAGAAGAAGCCAGCTGCTTTAGATGCCCGCACCATTCGATCCTGTAAACTCACACTTTGGACTCTACGCTAAAAATACACTTGAATAGAAGCGGTAAACTCCAAGACTTCTGGGCGCGGGAGCTGCGGAAGGGAAACTAGAGGCAGAGACAAGCCCGGAGTGGGAGGGGCGAGGGAGAGGTCCGAGCACCGCCCTCGTCCCACTCCCACCAAACTGGCTCCCCCCCTCAGGCTTCCGTATTAAACAGCGCGTGCGCAGGCGCGCGTGCGCAGGCGCGCGTGCGCAGGCGCGCGTGCGCAGGCGCGCGTGCGCAGGCGCGCGTGCGCAGGCGCGCGTGCGCAGGCGCGCGTGCGCAGGCGCGCGTGCGCAGGCGCCCCGAACCGCGCACGCGCAGTAACGGTAGGATGGTGGCGTTGGTACCTTTTGTGGTTCCCGTCGTGGGTGACAAAACCTTGCTGGTGTGGGAGCTGAGCTCTGGACTCACGGCCGAGGACTTGCAAGTGAGCTGAGCTACGGCGGAGGGAGGGGTGGAGGAAGCCACCTCGCGCCTCAGTAACTGGGCGCCCCGGGGTACTGCTTCAGCACCTCATCTGCCTGTGGTCTCCGCTGAGAGGAATCTTAGTTCTAGAGCCGACCTGAGTAGTCAGCTCGCCCCCACAGATTCTTGAGAGATAGTTCCCAACAGCCGGCATTGCCTCCTAATGCTTCTCGAAGCTTAGGATTTCAGAGGGAAACCTGTTGCTGAGATGAGAAGTGTTTGGAGTTGCAGGATCACCACAGTTGCCTGCGGCAAAGGGCTGGGGGAATAGAAGGGAACGGGCGGTTTGGCTTCCTGGGCATGAAATTTCCTGCACTTACTTAGCATGGGCCCACCCTACAGCATTCTCTGTTCACAGTCTTCTCCCAGTTTGGCCTTCTGTATTCGGTCCGAGTCTTCCCAAACGCAGCAGTGGCCGGTCCTGTGTTCTATGCCATCATCGAGGTTTATTCAGCAAGGGATGCCCACAGAGCCCAAAAGGCATGCGACCAGAAGCAGCTTTTTCAGACATCTCCAGTGAAGGTGGGTCCAAATGTGGAATTCCTCGCTCTACTGGGATGAAGTGCTGAATTTAAAACTAATAGGCCATCGGGAATTCCCTGGCGGTCCAGTGGTTAGGACTCTGCACTTTCACTGCTGAGGGCCCGGGTTCAATCCCTGGTCCGGGAACTAAGATCCCAAGGGGGGAAGAAAAAAAATGGCCAGCGCTTGTACAGCACTGTGGTGTACAGAATGCTCTCAGATGCACTGCTCCACTGATCCCCCAGTTCTCCAGTTCTTTCTTTCTTTTTTTTAGATGAAGAAACTCGAACTCAGGATGGTTAAGTGACTTACTTAAGGTTCATGACAGTAAATGTGGAAACTAGAGGCCAAACCCAAACTGAACTGATGTTAAAGCCCATGTCATTTTATGCTGCCCCTTAATTTAAGAAATCTTCACAAGAGTCTTCCTTATATCTACTTTTATGTGGATTTTAAATGTGTGAGGTTGACAAATTGTTTTTTAAACTAATTAATTAATTTATTTATTTATTTTTGGCTGCGTTGGGTCTTGTTGCTGCGCGCCGGCTTTGTCTAGTTGCGGCGAGCGGGGGTTGCTCTTCGTTGCGGTGCGTGGGCTTCTCATCGCGATGGCTTCTCTTGTTGCGGAGCACGGGTTCTAGGCACGCGGGCTTCAGTAGTTGTGGCACACGGGCTTAGTTGCTCTGCGGCATGTGGGATCTTCCCAGACCAGGGATCGAACCCGTGTCCCCTGCATTGGCAGGTGGACTCTTAACCACTGTGCCACCAGGGAAGTCCCGAGCTTAACAAACTTTTGTCAGATGTAACATAAAGGAGGCTTCATCATCATCATCACTCTCAAACTGCCTATTCAGAACTCCCTTCAGGTTCCAGAAAATGGTTAAAATATTCTTTAATGCATTGTAGAAACCTTATTCCATGTTAACATGCCATCCAATTTTACTTCCCCAGAATTAACATTTCATTATGTGCCTCCATTCAGCCACCATTCCTTTTTCAAGGACCTTTTCAATGCCTCTGAATAAGTGAGTGAGGCTTCGATTTCCCAGACCTTTCACTTTATAATTGTGTGTCTTCTCTGATTGGCTTCTTGCTCTGGCTACTTCCTACTGACCTTGCTGCCTATTCTCACCCCTGTTTCTTTACTCACTGATTTCACCTTTATTGAATCTGAGAACTCTCCTCAGATGTGACTCCAGGTACACTATCTCCCACTTCTGTACCCTGTTTAACACCCTCTTCAATCCTGGCTGTACTCCCTGGGATTGAAATGATTTCGTGTCAGACATTCTTTAATTTGTGGACCCTGCGACCATTTCACATAACCCCTCAGATATTACGGATGGTCCTGGAAAGATTATGAAACAGTTACTTGGTATCAGTTGTGAGTAATGAGTTCTTTTCTTATATTGGACATTAAGACCATTCCATAAGCTTAGGGTCTGAGATTGTCACAGCCTAAAGCCCATCGCTGATAGAGTAATGAGGAAAATGTTCTACAAGTCACTATAGACTTGAGAGGAAAGGGCATTCGTATTCGATTTCTTTATTTAATGCAGAGCCTTAGTTTACTACCCACACCCCCGAAATTGTTACCTACTTTAATTATGCGTTCTCTTTAAATTTTATTTATTTATTTATTTGGTTGCACCGGGTCTTAGTTGCAGCAGGCGGGCTCCTTAGTTGCGGCTCAAGGGCTCCCCAGTTGCGGCACGTGGACTCCCCAGTTGCAGCAGGCAGGCTCCTTTAGTTGTGGCTCGCAGGCTCCTTAACTGTGGCGTGCAAACTCTTAGTTGCAGCATGCACGTGAGACCTAGTTCCCTGACCAGGGATCGAACCCGGGCCCCCTGCATTGGGAGCACGGAGTCTTAACCACTGCACCAGCAGGGAAGTTCCAATTATGTCTTCTTTTATTCATTAGCAGGTATATATACTTCTTATCTATTTTCCCCTGTATTTTTTATAAATACAGACGAGAGGATAACATCTTCAAATAAAATGAAGGAAAGGCCTAATGTATCTGAGTTTTTCTCAGTAGCACGAAGGGAAATGTTTGCCAGCAAGAACTGTGGCAAGGTTATCCCAGATGTCAACTGTCTCTACTACCCAGGGGCTCAGAGCCTTTCTGAAGCTTCCTAATTGTCCAGGACAGCTCCATTATGACTCACCATACAGGGCCTAGCCTCCCTGTTTTAAACGTTGCGACACTCAGCATTTAAAAATTAGTCTCCATTTCTCCTTCCCAGCAGGCAGCTTCAGTTGGAGAAAGTAATTTCATTTTCTTATGTACTCATTCATTCTCTCAGTCAACAGACCATCCCTCCTCTATTATGTGCCAAGATGTATGCTTGTTTCTGGTAACAAGGGAAGAATAATATATGGTTCCTTCAAGCACTTAAGGAGCTCATAAACTAGTGACAGAGGAAGATGCACAAACACATCAATAAAGACTTAACAATGCTTTGACTTTATTTGTATTATTTGAATGTTTATGACTATATTTATATACTGCACCCTGTTCAAAATGGAAATAGACATTTAAGAAAGAACTAGTGATGTAAAAACTCCACAGTAATATGTAAGTTGTTTAGAGAGTTAAGACTGGAAATAATTGCACTCTCAAAGAAGCTTGTTAATGCAGATGAACCTCTAATTCTTTTGGTTGCTTTATTTACATTCATCGAGGTATACGTATTCCCTCTTCTAACAGGGGTTAGTAACTTGGGGAGGGGGTGCTACAGATTAAGGTCCTAATTCAGTGGCAGGTCCATCTTATCTCCTCTTCAGGTCATATGCTCAAGCAGGAGCTACAGGATGAGACGACTAAAACAGTTCACTTCCTTTGCTTACCCCCAGCCCCATAACAGGCTTCTGCTGGGCTTCCTTGCTTGCTTTCATCATCACTTTCACCACCAGAGGTCAGGGAACCTTCCGGTTAATCAGGGGCCCTGGAAATGATGCAGAAAAGTACTGACTTAAAAATAATAAATAACATTTATTTAGGGCTCACTGTGAACTCATTGCTTAGAACGTCCTACTTAATCTTCACAACCACACTATGATATTGGTATTGATAAATCTCAGGTATATCCAAAGTAAGTCTCTATGTAGGGTTGTGATATTTTTAGGTCTTTTATGTCTTCAGGTTCGTCTCGGCACCAGACATAAGGCGGTTCAACATAGTACGCTTGCCCTAAACAGCTCCAGATGCCAAGAATTGGCAAATTACTACTTTGGTTTCAATGGGTGGTCAAAAAGGATCATCAAGGTAAACTCTGTAGATTTTCTTTGACTAACCAGACTCCTTTCAACATTGAACTCCTAGACTTTAGAGAGAAGAATAGAACGGGTCTATGGGGAGGAGATGTGAGAGGCTTCCACACGGAAGTATCTGAGCATTGGCCTGCCACCTAGAATTAGTGATAATCTCAATGACTTGGATGGTGGTGTCCATAATTTTCTCCAGTATTTGTATGGTAGATAATAAAAAAGAGTTGTCCATATCTAGTCATTCATTTGCAAGTCTCACTTGATTTTGAAGCTATAGCATACCTCAACTATTACCTGGGGTTGCTGGAGTTTAGTTTTTATTTCTAACAACAGAATATTTGGAAGTCTAGCCTTTCATTCAAAATCCTAACAGCTTCAGGATCTTTCTAACCTTGAAGAAAGGGAAAATGAAGATATTGTGACACCACTTCAGAAGCAATAGCCTGAAGTTCTTCTGTGCTTCAGAGGTGGTGTTGCCCTCCCACGAGTGCAGGAGTCCCGGAGTTGGCATGGCTGAGGAACCTTTGGGTAAGTTGGAGGAAGGTCTGTGTTCCAGTATGTGTGTGTGGGGGGAGGTGAGGGAGTGGGATTGCTCTTTTTTCCTTTCTTTCTGAAACTCAACTTTTCAGATACATCATCACCTTTTCTAAGCAACTAAAGCCCTGGGCAGAATTTTTCTGCCTGACAATATAGGTTTTTATCTTAGGCGATCCCTGACAGCACCTTAAACTTTAGAATTTTAGAACTGACTGCCTGCCAAGAAGCTTAGGAGGAGGGAAAATCAGTTAGTTTTTGTTTTTGTTTTTGGTTAATCATTTGTTTTGTGCTAAAATAGTCCTTCAAATACAGATGTCTTCTGGCCTTCAGTTATCCCAACAAAATCATTGTCTAAAGATTGAAATAAACTCTTGTGTAAATGTTCAGTCCTTTGCCTCCTATAGAAGGGCCTGAGCGGAAGAAGTAAATGTAGATCCCTAGAAAGGGGATTCCGATTGATACTGAGTTTTTTCCTAGAATCCATGGCACTTGGGCTTAGGGTTTCAAGTCAGAGGCAGGGCTGTTAGCGAATGGAGTGGAGGAGGCTCCAGCATCCACCTGAGTGGGTGATGGTTGAGGAGAGGCCAGATCATCTGCACTACCACCAAGTCTATCTCACTGTATGAATCCAGCCCTTTACGCACAGGAGAGCAGGGTCTGTAGCAGTGTAGCCTCAGCTTGTCCATTTGAAATCTGTGAGTCATATGAGATTTGTGCCACGTCCTTGGTTTGCATTTCCCGTCTAGTTAGTATTTTAGGAACTTCCAGAATAGATCTGAGCAGTGAAACTGTGCCATGCCAGGGTATACCTACAACAGAGACATTCAGCTGTACCCCAGTGTTGTGCCTGCCCTTAATCACTAAGATAGTGATGTAAGAATCACAGATGCAATTTTAGTTTTAAACATATAACCTAGAAATCAGTTATTCAGATGATAGGCATTTTAAATTCATCTGTTTTGGTTGGATTTAGGGTCATTATCATTCCTTATGAAAAGGAAGGTAACCCAGAAGCTTGCTATTCAGAAGGCTATGACAGATGCATTCCAGAAACTGCTGATTGTGGTTTTAGGTAAGACCTTTTTGACTGTCCTTGAAGTGCTTCAGTTTCAGTGAGCAAAGAAACTTATTTGAAAAGTTAATTGGGTGAAAATAATGGTTATCTAAAACATTACATATTCTTTCGTTCACCAGATGCTTTCACAGCAGCAGTCTCAAATTTGTTCTTTGTGGCATTTATGAGAAAAACGACAGCAACTATTTTTGTCCCCAGTGTTTAGATGTAGAATGACTTGCCTCAGTTCATACAGAAAGTGTTTGATGCCGTTCTTCCTCAATTGCTTGCTTATCATACAGAATAGTGCAGTGATTATAAGCCTTGGACACCTGTGTTTGAGTCCGAACTTTGTCTCTTAGATTTTGTTGTTGTTGTTGTTGTTGCAATTTTAGGTTTTTCTAGCCAGAGACATTTGAAGGTATTTAATATCTCTAAGCTGCAATTTCTTTATCTGCAAATAGGGTTAGTAATTCAGCTTATCACCTAATGGGGGATATTGTAAGAGGAAATGAGGTGATGAATGTCAAAAGCTTAGAACTATGCCTGAAACATAGTAAGCAGACAAAATATATTGACTATTATTATTATCGTTGTTTTCTTGTTGAAGAGTTTATTAGATTATGGTTTTGGAATCAGTTTAATTTCAGTTTTCATTTCTGATATATTGGGTGAATATGATTCTTATATAATAATCGGCTACGTTTTTGTGAGCCTGGAAAGTGGTCATGCTACTGAATAGCGTTGATTGGGTTCCCTATCGAGTTATACAGCAGTGAGAATGTGACAGGCTGTGCCCAAAGGAAACTTTATGAGTAGTAGATTCCCGGAACAGAATTGCTCCCCTGCTTCACAGCCCTGCAGGCTTAGAGACTGAGAAACCCTAGCTAAGTTGTCAGAGACCTTATTTGCTTGTAAGAGTTGTCCGTGGATTGGTGTTGGCCTTCCAGCCTGGGCAGTCCTTCCAGTGAAGTTTGACTTCCCTGGTCATCAGGCAGAATCTCCATCAGCTGTCAACTCTGGGTAACAACCTTTAAGAACCAAACTAAATGTCTGGGTTGTTTGTCCCTAATATGCAAAGGTATTGCTTATGTGTACTCAGAACTCCTTAGACCAAAAAGCCTGGTGGCTCTAGCTTGCCTTGAGGAAAGCTGTATTGTCCAAAAGGTACATGGGCCAGTTTCTGCCAGTAGAGTGTTCAAATGCTCTCTCTCTCCGTCTGTGTCTCCAAAGCTTTGTTCATTGTATCTGGTAGAATTTTGGTCCCAAGGAGTAGGCACTTGCCTTGCTTCTAATATGAAGTATCTATTATAGTCCAGTGGTATCTATCCCAGGTTTCAACTCACTTTGACCCCCACCTAATGCCTTCCTATTTAATTGTATTGTGATTGAACACTTTTGTTTCCACAGCTTTTAATTCCTGTGTCATTACTCCTTAGTTCTTATTTCTAAGATCATAAAGGTTTTTGAACCAAAGTTGACACTTCTTATATATTTTTTCACAAATAATTATGATAAAAAGTGAAGTGTCAGTTGAGGGAACTTCTAGGAAAGTGCTCTTATTTTCTGCTTTTAGAAATCAAAAGAATGTCTAATTATTGGGTGCTACCATTGTATACAGGAAGTTTTAGAACAAGAAAACTTCTGAATTGATCCTTGTTAACTTTATTTCAGAAAGTGGTAAAATAGCTGTGGCATATAGACCCTGTGCAGAGGTCATAGATGCTAGAACCGAAGAGGAACTACAGGATTTAATTCAAGTATGTGGAGATAAAAACTCAAGGGGTACACAGCCAGTATAGCCATAGTTCAAAACAACCAGCAGGATTTGGAAGACTTTGGCATGTCTACTCAGCTCTGTCATCCTTCGGAAAATGTGAAACTCTGAAACTGCTTTTGAGGCCGGGAATTTCTAGGACTTCTCCAAGTCCCGAGCCTTGTCTCTGGCCCCTTACTTGAAGTTTGGAGAGCAGGATTGAGGGCCATCAGTGTACGTCTACAGTTGTGGACACAGGAGAAGACACAGGCCTTTTAGAACTCCCCTCAAATAGAGGGGATTTGCAGGGATTTGGGAACAAAGTAACTATGGCCTTAAGTGTGATTATGCTACAGTGTTTAGAAACTATTCATGCCTTTCAAGTAAGGTATATTACCCAGATCTCAGCATCTCATATATACCTTGTGTTAAATATTTTGCAGAAGAACCTTTCTGTAAATCAATTATATGGATGCCTCGAATTAGGGATTAAGTTGTCAGTGTAATTGCTAAAAGAAAACATTAATGTACTGCATATAGGATTTTTATTAAAAAGGAGCAAAAAAATGTGTTTCATGTCATTGAGAGCTTAATTTGGGGCTAGATTTCTGATTATTTAACTCACCCCAATGTTGCAAAGTTTGTTTTGAAGGGAAGAAAGTAGAGAAAGAAAAGGTGGTTATGTTCTGAAAAATGCAAAAGTTTTGAAAGTTTTTCCTGTACAAAATAATTAATTTAATTCAATTTCAGTCAGTCAAGGAAACTTCAAACATATCCATGTTTGGGCTTTAAGAAGTCTAACTTCCTGTGAAATGTGAGAGGAAAGGATTCCGTATTGATACTAAAGATTTCGGAAACCTGATTATAACAACAGATCCATTCCTAAATGAGGCCAATCTTGGAATCATTTCCATTTAGAATCCATTATGTGCTAGGCACTGGGAATAAGATGAAGCTCCTTCTCTCTTGGAGTTTAGGTGTTAAAGGTGTACCAGACAATTAAAAAGGACTAAAATTAAATAGATTATGAAAAGGACTGTGAAGAAAGTAAACTGGGTGCTAGTTAACAGTATTTCAAGGAAATTACTTAACATGCTGACTTCAACATTCTAAGTGTCTTCTCCGTGTGTGCACACAGGGTAGACCTCTGAAAAGTGACACTGTAGTTTTTTCTAGATTAATGGCTCTGTTGAGACAAGGTGGGATGGGGGAAGTTTTCCCATGCTCATGTAAAGGGCCATTCACTTGGTTTTGGACTCTCTTTCCCAGAATGAATTGCTCACCTGGCCCAAACCCCTCCTACAGAAGTTCTGGAGTCATCACTGATTCAGTGGTAACCCCTAATAATAGAGTGGTGAATTAATAATGAGACGTGACTACTGAGAGTTTGGAGGAAATGGCAACATTTTAGAATAACTGTAAGGTGTGTTCCCCTCCCGCCACGCTAACTGGTGCTCATTTTGCAGGTCAGCTACTTTTCTTGTCAGCCGTGTGGCCAAAGGGGGGAAGAATGCCTCTCAGACTTGAGCTTTGAGGAGGAAGAGTTCACATTGCCAGAACTGGACTAGCACTTTTGAATTTCCCGGAATGCCAGGTCCTGTGGTTTCCTTGGGAAGCTCTGCATCCTTCCCAACCCCCCGCCACCCCTGGGCCGCTGGAGTTTGGGGCCACTCGGGTCTGCAGCCCAAATCCTGCCTCCTTGTTTGGGGCCAGGGAGGGCAGGGAGGGCTTGGGAAGAGGGCCCGGCAGGAGGTAATTGTTGCTTTTGCAAGGGGAAGAATGGCTTGCGCCCTGGGGACTCTGGGAAAAAGGCCCACTCGGGTGGCGCGGATTGGATCTCCCCACGAACCTAATAATGGTGGTGGCGGAACTAAACACGTCATAAATAACGGGTGGGACGTTAGGCGGGGGAGGGGCGCGCGGTTGCTAACGGTGAGCCCTCGCGTCGGCGCTGGCATAGCGGTTCGGTTCGGCTCTGAAGGAGGATGTGGCTCCGGCTCCTCAGTGGCCTGGGTCACTGCGCCTGGGAGCCGCCGCGTGTTATGTCCCGGCTGCCCCTTTTGTTGCCACGGCTCTTCCTCACGTGCCAACAACTGTGGCTTTTACTCCTGGCAGTTCAGCCTCCGGAGTGGGCCCGGGACCCCGTCCAGGTGACCCCCAACCCCGCGCGGCTGACCGAGGCTTGGTCTTCATACACCTCAGACCTCCCTCCCAAATTGCCCCATGCCCTTACACCCCTGGCAGAAGCCAGGGGCTTTAATTACTTGACATCCTCGTCTCCAGTCCAGATGTTGGCCCCGCCTCATCAGGAGTTGACTGAGACTGAGGTTCCATACCCGGACACGGATTCGGTTGGAGAGCTGCCTACAGGGCCAGATCAGTTTGCTGTTCCACATCAGGATCGGAATAACAAGCAAACCCAACATCAAAAGCTCCCAGAGGAAGTTCCAGTGCTGGATTGGAATCAGAATCAGGCCTTGGTTCTGCCTTCTCGACACAAAAGTAAGAGGAAAAACGTACATCCAGATCAGGCTGAAGGTCACCAATCGTTTAAAATTCTTGTTCCACCTGTAGGTAGTAAGAGCTCAAAACCAGTGAAGTTTATTGTTTCACCCCCAAACCTGAAGAAAGATCTAGTTCAGCATCAACGGCTTGCCAAATTTGTTGGAACTACAGGCCAATTTGAAGAAAAAGTTCAGGGTCTAGAACAACAGTTGCAGGGTGATTATTTAGATCCCAGTATGGATGCCTTTTATCCTGAGGAGAGGCTACCTACAGATTTTCTGGGGAGCCCAGATGAACCTCCAGAGCCCCCTGAGGAAGCTGAAATTTCTCCATCCCAGCAGGAGGCCCACACTCGTCATCCAGAGCGCACTGAGGAGGCTGAATCTTTACCCCAGCACGAGGCCCCTGCTCAGCATCCACAGACCCCTGAGGAGGTTGAATCTTTTTCACCCCAGGCAGAGGCCCGGGCTCAGCCTCCAGAGCCCGCTGAAGAGGTAGAGCCACCTCCACTTCAGCAGGAGGCTCCATCTCAGCCTTCAGAGGCCCCTGAGGAACTAGAAACTTCAAGTCCTCAGGAGGCCCTAGCCCAGGCTTTGGAGACACTTAAGGAGGTTGTAGTTCAACCAGTAGCACATCATGGGGTAAATGAAGCTCAGCAGTCAAATTTGTACCATGTCACTGTTAAACCTCTGGATCTGGCACTTACCATAACTCCACAGGTCACTAAAGAGGTTGAACCTTCTCCAGTCCAGCAGGAGACGCCATCTCAGCCTCCAGAGAGCCCTGAGGAGGTTGAACCTCCGCCAGTCCAGCAGCGGGCCCCATCTCAGCCTCCAGAGCTCCCTGAGGAGGTTGAACCTTCTCTACTCCATCAAGAGGCCCCAACTGAGACTCCAGGGTTCCCTACTGAGTATGTACTTCAAATTCCAGTGAGTGATGAGGTAGCATCTCTACCTGGCGTTCAGCGTCACGCTCATTCAAACTTGCCCAGTGTTACACTTCAACCTCTGGATTTGGAACTTACCATCACTCCAGAGCCCACTACGGAAGCTGAACTTCCTACAGCTCAGCAGGAGGCCCTGGCTCCACCTCTTGAGCATCCTGAGGAGAGAGAATCTTCTCCAACCCAACAAGAGACCTTAGCTAAGCCTCCAGAGCCTCCTGGAGAGGTTGAGCCTTCACGTGAGCGGGAGCAACCAGCTCCGCCTCCAGAGCCTTCTTCAGGGGAGGTGGAACCTTCTCCAACTCAACAGGAACAGCCAGCTCAACCTCCAGAGCATCTCGAAATGACAGTTTCACCTCCAAGTCACCATCATGCTGAGCATTCAAACTTATCCAGTGTCGCTGTCAAACCTGCAGATGTGGAGCTTACCATAACAAAAGAACCCACGCCAGAGGTGGGACCTTCTCCAAATCAGCAGAAGCCTTCAGCTCAGGCCTCAGTGCCCCTTACTAATGCAGAATTTTCTACAACCCAGCATGAGGCCCCCACGCTGCCTTCACAGCCACCTGAGGAGGTTGAACCTTTGCCAGTTCAACAGGAGGCTTCAGCCCAATCTCCAGAAGCCGGTCCACATAACAAACCTTCAGTACAAGAGGAGACCCCAGCTCAGTATCCAGAGCATCCTGGAGAAGAAGTTACACCTGCCACAACCCAGCAGGAGACTCCAGATCAGCATCCACAGGCTCCTGAGGTTGTACCTTCTCCACCTCAGCAGGAAGCCAGAGCTCAGCATCCACAGTCTCCTGGTGAGGTTGAATCCTCTCCAACTCAGTCTCCAGAGCTCTCTAATGTGACTGTAGTTTTCTCTCCAGAGCATCATGTGACAACAGTTTCTCCTCTAGGTCAGGATCAAGCTCAGCTTCTGCAGCGGCCCGATGTCACTGTTAAACCTGTGGGTCTTGCACTTATCGTAACTCCAGCGTTCACTAATGAGGTTGAAACTTCTCCACCCCAACAAGAAACCTCGGCTCAGTCTACAGTGTCCCCTGAGCAGTTGGAACCTTTGTCAGTCCAGCAAGAGGTTTCAGATCAGCATCCAACCCCCACTGAAAATGTTGAACCTTTTCCAGTTCAGCAGGGAGCCCCAACTCAACCAACATACCCCGAGGTGACATTTCCAAATCCAGAGCATGTTCAGGCTCAGCATCCAACCTTGACTGAGGTCACAATTCAACCTTTGGACCTTGAACTGACCATAAGGCCCGAACCCACTAAGGAGGATGAACCTTCTCCAACCATGCAGGGGACCTTAACCCAGCCTCCAGAACCACCTAAGGAGGTTTTTGTAGCTCAGCCTCCAGTATATCAGAACCCAATAGTTCCAGCACCAGATCAGGATCACACTGAGCCTCCAACATCACCCAGTGTCAGAGTGCAACCTTTAGACCAGGGGCTTACCACAACTCCAGAACCTACTACAGAGTCTGAACATTCTACAGCCCTGCAGCAGACTACAGCTCCCCCTCCAAAACACCCTGAGGTGACACTTGCACAGCCAAACCTGACTCAAGTCACAGTTCCACCTGGGGACCTGGGAGTTAACATATCTCAGCAACCAAGGCCATCTGAGACAGTTCCTTCGACTCAGTATTCGGTACCCACTGGTCTTCCTGGTGTAAAATATACCCCAGAAAAGAAGCAGCCAGAACAGAATGCCACCACAAACATCAGCATATGTGAGCTCTGTACCTGCAAAAATGAGACACTGTCGTGTGTTGGTCTCAGCCCAAAGCAGAAGCTCCACAGAGTGCGTGAGCCAGAGCCTAACGCCTACAACGGCACCTTCACCATCATGTAAGAATCGCCTTTCCTCATTTGTTCTCTGCATCCTGCCTGACATGGCAGCCTTTCTCAGGTCTTCCTGGGTCCTCCTTATCTCCCCAGCCCACATTGACTGACTTTCTGTTTCCACCTTTTGTTTGTCAATGATTCCTTGTCTTCATTCTCCTTCTTACTATTTTTCCCTCTCCTCCAGTCTTTTACTTTTAATTGCCCTTACTTTTTCCTTCTCCATTTTTTTACCCCATTCTTTAATTCCTTAACATCTACTCTTCTCCCCTCTTTACTCCATCCTCTTTACAGCGACATGTCCCTCTCCCCATCTCATTGGTGGTAATACAACAAAGTGGTTAAGAGTAGAGATTCCGGAGCCAGACTACCTGGGTTTGAACCCAGGTCTGTCATTTATTAGCTGTATGACTCCATTTCCTCATCTGTAAAATGGGGATTATGGTAGTCATCCTCTCATAGGATGACTCCTATGACTCCTAAATCTCCCAATGACTCCAATCTCATTGGGAGATTTAGATGAGTTAATATAGGTAAAGGTCTTCTATCAGTGCCTAGCATATATTTTAGTGTTAGCTATTATTATTATTCAATCCCTCAGTTATATCTAGAACTCATCTTTGTCCCCTGGCTTTCTATATGTAGCACCCATTTTGTGCCCAACCCAGGGCTAAGTACTGTGGGAGCCACAGAAGTCTATGGCATTGTCTCCAGAACATGACAATGACAAGTGGGGAGAAAGGGGATATGCCTTAAAAGGGAGGTAATATATAATTAAGTATTCAGAGAAATACAGATAGGTGCTGTAATTCACCAGAACCTGTAATCACAGGGGTGTGGAGGTCACGGAATGCAGCATGGATAAGCTAAATCTTTAGCTGGGACTTAAAGATTGGCTGTGATTTGTCAGAAAAATAATAGACAGTACAGTCTAGGCAAAGGTGTGACTGCAGGGATGATCAGAATTTAATAGATTAGTCTGGCTGTAAAGAATTGGGTTAGGCAACAATGAAAGATAGGATTATGAAAAACCTTGGCTATCGGCAATGGGGGTTTGGAAGTTACGCTCTGAGATATGGGGAGCCATGCAAGTTTTCAAGCAAGAGAGACAAATGATTAAAACAAGAGGCTGATTTTAGATTTCATATGTAGAGCGATCTAGAGAGGAACGCTTGATTCAGGGAGTCCAAATAGAATGCTTTAGCAAAATCTAGGAGTAAAGTGAGAAGGGGCCAAATTAGAGTGGTTGTGATGGAAGTAGAAAGAAAATCCTGAGAGTACTACAGAGGAAAAACGGACAAGATGTAGTAATTGACTAGAGTTGGGGGATTGTAGTACAGGAAAGAGACAAATCACATGTGTTGATGGGCAGAATGATGGTGGTATAACAGGTGGAAATCCAGCAGTTGGCAAGCAGAGTCGGTTTGAGGGAGATGAGTTCAGTCTTAGGCATCTTTTATTGGTGAGCATAAAGCAACCAGAAGGCTCTGTTTGAGTGGAAATGTCCCTCAGGCAGATGGGCAGACAGGTATCCGTTTTGACTTATTCCTGACTCGCGTGAAAAATGTGCATATAAACTGAACAGTTACATTGTTGCTGAGGGAAGAGGACAAAGCTAAAGCTAAAGATTCAAAGTCATCCACTGAGTGAGTGGTTCAAACTGAACCTCGGGCGTTTAACAGCTTCTCTTAAACATGTCTAATTCATGGATACATTCTCACTGTTTAAAAAAAGAAATGTCACAGAAGTATATAGGATAAAATGTGAAAATTCCACCCCACCTTCCCTACCACCAATAAGGTAACTCCTGTTACTGTTTTGATGTGTGTCCTTCCTTCCGAGCTCTTTCCTTTGCATTTTGTTCCCCTAATGAGGTAATAACTTTACTCCTTGCTCAGTAACTCGTGCTTTTCCCTATGCAATATGCTTAAGAGAGATTTTCGTATTAGTCCCTCTAATTTCTAATTGCCCGTATCCTTCTAACACCTGGACAGATTCTGAGGGCACTGAGCCAAAGCTTTGGTGTTGCCTAGCATAGGATTTCTTTATATTCATTTGCTGATATTGATAAATGTTTGCCATTTTTCTCATTGATTTGTAGGAGTCATTTTAGACACATAAGTGATTTTGGAAAAAAAGTAATTGGCATTATGTATCCAAGAAATTGGACAGATAGGAAGTTCAGGTTCTGAGGAGATGCCTCATTGTTTGTGCCAGTGGCCTCACAGTATGTTTTTATTAATTGTGCACACCGGGAAGCTGATAAGCTGTGGGAATTAGAAAGCTGGTCTTTTCTGCATTTGAATATTCCCCACACGGTGGCCATGATTCTTTTCCTTATTCTCTACATTCTTTTCCTACCTATTCAAGGATATGAACTGTGTTTCTTCACAGAAATTTCCAAGGAAACTCTATTTCTTACATTGATGAAAGTATATGGAAGGCATACCGCTGGACTGAGAAGCTGTGAGTATACTCTCCCCAAATATGAATACAAAAAGTTAACTGCATTGTAAGATCCTTCTTGGTCCAGAATTTTGAGGTCAATACCTGTGAGAAAAGGTATTTCCCCTTCCATATCCCAAAGCAACCTGATGATTGAAATTCTGTGTTTATTTTAAAAATTAAATTTGGCAGGACCTCTTTAAAATCAGTAAGAGACAATTTAAACTTACTTTCCATTATACAAGTAATACATGATTATATTCTCAATAGATAACAATGAAATAACAGGTATAGTGAAAACCCTCCTTGTGCCCTAATCCCCCACCCACTACTTTGAGTTTAGTATTAATCCTTGCAGACTCTTTTCCATACGTTTGAGTACATACATACTTACAGATAGCAAAATAGGTTTGTGTGTTTTTCTTACCTTTTTTTACGTAAGTAACATCCTGCAACTTGATTCCTTCATTTCATGATATGTCTTAGATTTCTTTCCTTCCCAGTACATAGAGGGTTACCCCATTCATTTAAACTCCTGCATAGTATTCCATAGTATGAATGTATCACAGTTTAATAACGCCCCTATTGAAGGATGTTTAGATTATGTCCAGTTGTCTTGTTACTTGCATTGCTGCAATGAATATCCTTGTACATGCATTTTTGTGAGCCTGGTCATTTATTTCTATAGAATAGTTATCTAGAAATGGGATTGTTGGGGTGAAGGCTATTTAGATATAAAATTTTAATTGCCTTCGAAAAAGTTGTGCCAGCTTATACTCCAGTCATCCTGCTGTGATGACATTCATTTCCCCACACCCTACCAACACTGGATAGTCTCCCTTTTTTTTTTTTTTTTTTTTTTTTTGCTAATCTGACGGGTGAATAAAAGGGGTCCCATCTGAATTTGAATTTTTCGTATTACTTGTGAACTTAAATATCTTTATATGTTTACTGAACATTTGTATTTCATCTCTGAATTGTCTGTCCTTTGCCCATTTTTCTGTTACTATTTTTTTTTATTGATTTGTAGAAAAAGTCAGTTTAGATCCATAAGTGATTTTGGAAAAAAACATTCAAAGTAATTTTTCATGACAGTCTGTGGTCATATCCTTAGTTCAATTTGAATAGACAAGTCATAAATGACTTCTGAATTAATAATAAAAGACATAACATTCAATCTAAAAACAGGTATTATGACCACCCTTAAAGAGATGCCCCCTTAGTCGGATATCTTATTGGTAAGGAAAAAAATGCTAGAACCAGGCAATTTGTTTTAATTTACAGATTTCGTAAATAGTATATGTAGTTTATATTTCCCGTGATAGTATCTAACTTGGAGATTTTATTTCCCAAACTTGTAAGAAAAATGAAAGTCATTTGGCACAAGAAATAGATAACTTAATTTCCTCTGGGAGTGGAGGGGGGTGGTAGACTGAGGGACAGAGGTAAGAGAAAAAGTTTGAATTGTGCGCTACATATTTTTGGAATTTTGAGCTGTGAGTATATATGACTTTTTTTTTTTTTTTTTGCTTTTTTTTTTTTTTAAAGTACTCGAACTGTGATTTTTCTTTTAATTTATTTTAATTTATTTATTTTTGGCTGTGTTGGGTCTTCATTTCTGTGCGAGGGCTTTTCTCTAGTTGCGGCAAGCGGGGGCCACTCTTCATCGCGGTGCGCGGGCCTCCCACTATCCTGGCCTCTCTTCTTGCGGAGCACAGGCTCCAGACGCACAGGCTCAGTAGTTGTGGCTCACGGGCCCAGTTGCTCTGCGGCATGTGGGATCTTCCCAGACCAGGGCTCGAACCCGTGTCCCCTGCACTAGCAGGCAGATTCTCAACCACTGCGCCGCCAGGGAAGCCCTATATGACATATTTTTTTAAAATAAATTGAAATTAAAAAATTAATTTTTAAAAAGCATGTGTTTGGGAGGCGATACACTATAACATGAGTCTGGTAAGGTTTGAAGATTTCTAAGTCAGCTTGAGGTTTCTACCTTATAAGCAGAGGTTCCTAACTTGAGGTCAGTGTTTCCCCAAAGCAGAATTTCTTTATACCTCCTGCTCCCCCGTGTATACCTCTTTGGCAAGCTACAGAAGCTTATGTTCTTGGGATAATGTTTTATAATGTATAATAAGTCAAACTATATAGAAAAACAAAGGAAACCAACTATATTGAAATAGTTTTCAGAATATTTTTAAAATTAGTGAGGCAGTAATAAATATGCTTCTCTTAACACATTAAATAACAAGATATAGTGGTAGGTCTAATAAATATTATAACTCCAGGGTAGTGATGAGAATAAATGATATTTCGAGGTATCTGCAGCATATACGTGATATGAAATGACCTGTGATTTCTATTGGGGACCAAATTAACTATACTGTTGATCTACTGTGGTTTGTTGCCTACATTCACAATGGAAGGAAGTGCTGATTTTAGTTAGAGATTTGTGAAAACTGAGATGTAATTTTATTTCCCATCCAAGTTTGGCACTCTGGATTCAGTCCTCTCTATTCACAGACCTCTGCCCTAAAAGGATGATCCACAAGTCGAAATTGCATGCACACTTTTGCGTGTGTTCAAGAAAGTGCAGTTTTTTAGGGAAAAGAACCATTGCTTTTCTGAAATTCTCAAAGGATTCTTGTCTCAAAAGATTGAGTCACAAATGTAGGGGAGAAGAAAGACATTTCTTTTCCTGTACTTATCCTCATGAGTGACAATAAATGGATAATTTGTTTTAAGTAAAAGTATCTGATAGTTGATAACTTGTCACTTTCTGAATTCATTCAATAAATATTTTTTGAGTATCTACTATATGCCAGGAACTGTTTTACATGCTAGGGTTACAGGCCCAAGAATGAAACAGCCCCAGTATTCCAGTTCTCAGGGGGTTTACAAGTATGTAAAAATAAGTATATAAGTATAATAAATAGATAGGTATAATTTCAAGCATTGCTAAGTACTTTGGAGAGAAAGAAAGCAGGGGAAGCAGAGTAAATCAGTTCCAGAAAGGCCTATTGTTTGCATTACATATATAGTTAAATCAATCAAACAAACAAACCCTGAGCCCTCTCAATTTCCTAGAAGTTACAGAGGTGGAGAGAAGGATAATTGTCAATAATACAGAATCAAGAATGAATGTAAAAAAAAAAAAAAAAAAAAAAAAAAAAAAAAAAAAAAAAAGAATGAATGTGAAATTCAGAAGATTGCCGTAGACCAGAACCCTGGTCAGAAGTTAGACATGGATCTTTCTTAAATGTTACTTCATGCCTGGTTTTGATATTTTCATGGTGTGAGAAAGTTTTAGATCTGGCTTTAACTCTGATTCCCCATAGTTTAAAATTTTTTTCCTCCGTCAAAATGAATATTTGGAGTTCTACAGATTAATGTATTTTATTTCAGTTATTGAGTTATTGCTTATTTGAAGCTCCTTTTTGGGTAATTTTTTGGTGACTGACTCATTCTCAGTCTAAACTTTACTTCTAGGCTGAATTTACCGTTGTTATTTTTAAAATTTCTACTATCCTGTCATCCAAACAACTTCACAGAAAGAAACCCCATTAATTTGAAATACATACTGTTTGGTTACCCCCTGTCCTACCATGATATTCAAACTCTAACCAGTCTGGTATGGGCATCAGCCAATCAGAGAAGACAGTGCCATAAAGAGTGGAGGATCAGCCCCATCTCTTTGCTGTACTTCCTGAATCCTTGTCAGCGTTCAAAGTTATAATCAGTACATGTGAGTTCCACTTTTGTGTAGCTTTTTTTCGTATACCATCATTTCCTGTGACGTTTGTATGTCATTTATGGTATATACATACAGTTTGGTTATGCGATGTGGGGAGGTAGAGTTTTTTCCTACCTTTGAAGGTATGAAAAGGGTTACCATAAATGTCGTTGGACATATTGATTTGGTTTTTTTCTTTTTGGATCATTTCCATGGAAATGTGAAACCACTACTTAGAGGTGAGAAAACAATCAGTCTTAGCACCATCTGTTGACCATTCCCCCTAACATGTATTCTGACAATCACTGCGAGTCCTTCTAACATGGTGAATTTCAAATTGAGGTCAGGGTCTTTGAAGCATGCTCAGGGCTCCAAGAGTTCTTTGTGGGAATTGAAGTCTCTTGTGTTTTTGTTTTAGTGATCTTTTAAAAATGTGTGTGACTATATTCTGTATAATATGAACCACCTTAATAACTGAGTTGCAGAGTTTCCAGGTAGTAATATTTTAATTCTCATAAGCTATGAGTAAAGAATTAATTTATGAGCTGGAATTAAGCTATGAGATGGAATTAATATAAATATGTGACCAAGAGACACTGTGAGTGAAAAGCAGAAGGTTTTAAATGCAGAACTCAGTGGAAATAGTTTCACAAGGCAACATAGCCTGTGCTCAGATCCCCAAGGCTCCTGAAGGATGTACCACTGTTAATATCGCCTGCAAGGAAGGGGATTCTTCCAGGCACGAGAAACCTACCTCTGACGTCTTATAGAGTTTCTTCTGTACTGACTCTCTCTACTACTCCCTCACTCCACTCTTGGGATACTGGCTATGTGCCTTCCTGCTTATCAGCTATAAGAAACAGGTGCAAAACACCACCCCCTCCTCCCCTCAGCATGTTCCTAGTCTTTATCGTGAGACCAGCGGAAGCAAAGGGCTTAACATTCCTCTGGCAGACCCAGGCGTCAGGCTTGACTGTGAATCGTTCCTGCTCCCTTCATTCTGCATTCTGGAGAAGTCATGGGCTGGATCTCTCAGTTTCCTAATTTATTTTTTAACTGTCATTTCTGCTTCTCATATACTGAGATTTTTTATTATTGCCAACACTTTTCATTTGTATATTCTTGAGTTGATTAATGGATGCACTATCTGCTTACATCTGTCTGAGGGTAATAATTGTGCTATCCTAAGGTCCTCTTGTGCTTTGTTAACTCTGATTCATTGGCTATAAGCTCTTATGTTTGTTTTTGTTTTCTGTCCTTAATGGAGTTGGCTTTCTCACATTGTTTGGTCCTTCCTGAGTGTAATTCATCTTTGTAGTTGAGATTCTACTGCGTTTGTTTCCCAGCTTTAGGGGAGAAGTGAAATGAGCTGTTGGGGCTTATTACTCCCAATGGGTTCCCCTGAGAATAAGGCAGAGGTGGAAGGTGCCTTCTGGTGGCTAGTCAGGGAGTGCATACCTTTCTTCCAGGGTTCTGAGACCTTGCCCCCTTTCTAACACCAATTGCTCCTGCCTAGAGGAAGACACCTTTTGCTGCCTGGATCAAGGGGGAAAGATGTGGGGTTGACGTGTGCTGTAGGCTGCTCCTACCACACTATTCCAACTGATCACCCTGTAGTAGCTCCAGGACGTTTCTGGTAAGGGAGCATTTGTGGAGCTGCTCCCACACATTGAGCTAAGGTTGTGATTCTTAAGTTATATCTTTTCTAGGGATTCTAGTTATGTCATTCTTAGGGATTTTGGTGGAAGTTGAAGGGGTGGAGACTTGACATGTTTCAATCTGCCAACTTGAAATAGCACAACTTCTTAGGAAACAATTTTGTATCCCTATTACATCCTAGACAAACTCGGGCAAATATGTATCAGGATACAAATACAAGAATGTTCAAAGTAGTATTGTTTTTGTTTAAATTTTATTTATTTATTTATTTATTTATGGCTGAGTTGGGTCTTCGTTTCTGTGCGAGGGCTTTCTCCAGTTGCGGCAAGCGGGGGCCACTCTTCGTCGCGGTGCGCGGGCCTCTCACTATTGCGGCCTCTCTCGTTGCGGAGCACAGGCTCCAGACGCGCAGGCTCAGCAATTGTGGCTCACGGGCCCAGTCGCTCCGTGGCATGTGGGATCCTCCCAGACCAGGGCTCGAACCCGCGTCCCCTGCATTGGCAGGCAGACTCCCAGCCACTGCGCCACCAGGGAAGCCCAGCAGTATTGTTTTTAATAAATCAAAACTAGAAAAATCTCAGTATACACCAACAGTAGAATGAATAAAGTGTGGTATAATCATACTTAGAAGTCATACACTTCATCAGAAACATAACGCAAGCCACATAAGTAATCTTAAATTTTCTGGTAGCCACTTAAAAACACAAGTAAAATGAAACGGATGAAATAAATGTTAATATCTTTTACTTAACCCTTATTTACAAAATATTTTCATTTTAACATGTAATCATTATATACATTATTAATAAGATATTCTGTGTTTTTTTCATACTAAGTATTTAAAAGTATCCAAAGTGTTATCATATCTACATGTAATCAATCTAAAAATTAATGAGAGAATCTATATTTTTTTCCCATACTAACTCTTTGAAATCACAATTTGGTTGCTAAATTTTATTACAAATACTTGATCGGTATTGAGATTTCATAAAATTTACAGTCAAAAATGTAGTATCACATATGCAAATTGTTGCTAACATAAACATTTTCCAATAATTACATTGAGTACCAGTTTTTAAAATTTTAATTTTAAAATAATTGAAATTAATTAAATTAAAAATTCAACTCAGTCACATTAGCCACTTTCAAATACTCAGAAGCCTCATGTAGTTGGACATGCAACACTACATACTACAGGCAAAAATAAAATAATTTTACAAAATAATGTTGAATGAAAGAAGCAATGTGGAAAATAATACATATAATATGATTCCACTTATATAAAGTCCAAGAAGAAGCAAGACTAAACTGTGTTGTTTATGGCTGATAGAGAAAAGGCAAAACTACATTTAAAAAGCAAGGAAATTATTATTAAAGTCAGGATAGTGGTTCCCTCTAGGAAGTCAGAGAGAGGGTTGTGATTGGAAAAGGGCACACGGGGTCTTCTGGGATGCTGGCAGGATTCTTTCCTGACATGAATGGTATTACGTGGGGGTCTGTTTTGTAATTATTAAACAGTTGAACAGTTGTTCAATTGAATTATTGAACAGTTATGTATATTTTATGCACATTTTAGTTTTCAAAAAATTTTTAATGCGGGAAAAAATCAGATGGCTTCATTTGCCCTGATACAGCTGTGTGTGGGACTTCCCAATAAGGTTTGGGGAAAGAGAGGAGGGAAGGGCAGCTCTGCAACGTTGGTGCCACCCAGAGCTGGGTTCTAACAGAGACTTCGTGATCTAGAGAGTAGGCATTAACTATATGATTTGGTGGGAAGAGTGGGTGGGGCGTGGGTGTGTGTGGGTGTGTGTGTGTGTGTGTGTGCGCACGCGTGCACATGCGTGATGGAGAGAGATGGACAGAAAGGAGGACGTGAAAAGAAGGTTTAAATGAAAACAGAGCAGAAATCACCATCCCTAAATTAGATAAGAATTAGGTTGTTTAGGTGGCACCATTACCCAGCTTTCCTCCACATATAGGAGTTAGTCCTATGTAGTACATAGTTGTAGTTATTTTGCAGTTTGATCCAGAAATAACCTTTTCATTTTCCAGAATTCTCAGTGAAAATTATTTGACTGAATTACATAAGGACTCCTTTGAAGGCTTGCTATCCCTCCGATATTTGTAAGTTAATCATATTTATTTATGAGTTCTTATCTATAAAGTAGATTATCTGTAAAATAATTAAGGGGTTCAAGTTAGATAATCTCTTCAGTTTCTCCTAGCAATAAAATTCTACAATTCTTTAAGTCTGTGTAGGGTCCCAGCCCATCACTAGCACTATATATCTCCTATTCATTTTTAATTTTTTCATTATATAGACAAGGTATAGATAGAAAAATACACTTTAGTTGTAGAGGAAAAGTGGTAATGAGGTCTGAGCAATTATAGACTCCCATATGAACCTTGTTACATAAGTGTTCATATACTCTCCATCTGTATTTATATTTTGTTTATGACCTATGGATCAAATCTGGCCCACAGTCCGTTTTTATACAGTCCATAAGTTAAAAGTGATTTTCTAAAGGGCTGTAAACGGGAAAAAAAAGACACGAAGAAAAATATGTGACAGAGAGTGTATGTGGCCTGCAAAGCCTAAAATATTTACTTATCTGGTCTTTACAGAAAAGGTTTGAAAAAGTTGGTTTAGTGAAATGAGAGGAATTAAAGTTAACCTCAAATTGTCCCCTACAGGACAAGAAAATATAGAACACTTACATTAATATGAATGCCATTAACTCATAACTTTGATAATTTAATCTAAATTAAATTAACATTTAAATATTAAATATTTAAGTAGATGAAGTATGTAAACAGTATTGTCAAGGGACTTCCCTGGTGGTCTAGTGGTTAAGACTTTGCCTTCCAGTGCAGGGGGTGCGGGTTCGATCCCTGGCCAGGGAGCTAAGATCCCACATGCCTCATGGCCAAAAAACCAAAACATAAAAAAAAAGAAGCAATATTGTAACAAATTCAATAAAGACTTTAAAAATGGTCCACATCACAAAAAAAAAAATCTGAAAAAAAAAATCAGTATTGTCAAGAACACATTAAGTTACCAAAAGAACAAACTGTTGTTAAGGATTTCGATGCAGGAATTGTGATACCAATATTAAGAATGTTTAAGATGATGGTTAAGTGGTATATTTAGAAATGTTTACACTAAATAAGCATATCAGAAATGCCCCTAACAAAAATCTCTCCAGCCTTTTTTTTTCTGTTTTTTGTTTGTTTGTTTGTTTTGTTTTTTGGGCCACGCCACACGACTTGCGGGATCTTAGTTCCCTGACCAGGGATTGAACCCAGGTCCCCAGCAGTGGAAGCGCCGAGTCCTAACCCCTGGACCGCCAGGGAATTCCCTCTCCAGCTTCTTTATCAAAGAGGAAATGCTTGCCCGACTCGTATTTCCTTTATTTAGGGATAAGGAGATAACTGTGTTTTTTGCTATAAAAGCTCAGTTTTTGTCCTTTGTCCATGGCATCCAAAGCTGTGTATGTCATTAATCCTTATTAAGCCAATTAATGATCCTCTTTAGCAAATAGATTCTTCTTGCAAATATAAAAGGCTTAAGGGAAGTGGGTATAAAGAGCCTCACATGACCCTAAAAATAGTTCTTTTAATGATCAAACCTTCCAAGCCTTAAGGGGCAATCACCTTTATATTAGTCTCTTCTCTGCCATCTGGGCTCCAAACCTTACACAGTTTGGAGAAAAACAAATAAGATAACTGCACAGTGGAATAGGCCCTTCATTACTTCTACTATGTAATACTTTATCATCTGATTATTTCAGGTTAGCGTAAGTACTCTCATTCTTTAAAAAAAAAAAAAAGCCAATCAATAAGAAAGCGAAAAAAGAATATGCTAATCAGCACTACGCCTAGTGTTGTAAACACGAAGATGGGTAAGACAGGACTCCTTTTAGCAACTCATGATCTCACAGGGAAAATAAACATATAAGCTCAAACCATAATGACATGGTTGTGGAGGCACCATGAAGTAATAAAACTACATTTCTTTTAAAACAGTCATTTCCTCCTTCTATCCACTCCCCAGCTATTTGTTGATTTTATAAATATTTGAGTTTGCTTTATGTCCGCACGTAGGCTTTAAACATGATAGACGATGCACATAAGCAGGATCTAGTCCATACTTTGAAGGAGTTTATGCTCAGAGGACATGGGTTGCAAAAATAGCTATATTTAAAGAAAGAAATGAATATGGGCAATGAGAGCTATAAGTTGGTATTGGAGCACAAAAGAGGGGAAAAAGACTTCAAATTGGATCCGGGAAGATGTTACTAGAGCAATGCTGTTTAAACGGGACCTCGAAGGGCCATTGGGTATCAATGACAGACAACTTGGGAAGAATAAGCTTGCAAAAGGAAAGTGGGAGAAAGGCAAAACACAGGAAAAATACTCTGAGTACCTGTAGAGTACAAGTGGGAAGAGTAGGAGATTAGAGCCAGATCATCTAGGGCTTTGGAGGCCAAGCCAAGGATAACATGTCAAGCTACCATGTTACCACAGCAGTGCTTTAGGACAAGCTTTAGCCTGCAACAGAACCGACCACTTGGAGGGCTTGTGAAAACACAGGCTCCACCCCCATAGTTACTGATTCAAGAGGTCCAGAGTAGGGCTGAGTATTTGTATCTTCAATAAGTTCACAAGTGATGCTGATATTTGAGAACCACTTCCGGAGGGTTAATCTGGTGATCGCGTGGAGGATGGCTTAGAAAGGGAGAGGGTAGAGATGGAAACACCAGTCAGAAGACAGTTATACCCATCCAGGTGAAATGAGAGACTAAGCTGGAATCAATGGAAATAAGATAGTCAGCTATAGTCAAGAGTAGGTATTTTCGAATAAAAGTCAATATGATAGAAAGTGTAATACTGAATTAAAGTTACATATTAATGAGAGAAGTAACTTCCTTTCAAGTTGTGTGAAAGGGTATCTTTTATTTCTTCTGGTAATGAATTGACCTAGAAAAACAGAACTATACTGGGAGGTGTGTAAATATAAGAATATTCCTTTTAATATTGGAAATTATAATGATATATAGAGATAAAAACTTTGAGCTCATAATCCAGAATTTGGTGAGACCACGAAAGGTGGAATCTAATCAATGCTTCTGCTCTTGGGAAAGATTACCTCCAAAATCTATCAAGATCCATAGTTGTATATTTAATTTATGAAGATCCTGAAGGTGAGACTCTTAAGAGAGGTGAAGGCAGGGTTAGGGGCTCTGGAAGGTTCAAGTAATAATTCCTAAGGTTTGGAGTTTAGACCAAAGCTTCTTATTTATTATTATCATTCTAAAGTCTACTAGTTATTCCTACTAATTAGATATCTAATAGCTAATTGAGGCAATATTTTCCTTTTACTTTTCCTAGAGATTTATCCTGCAATAAAATACAGTCTATCGAAAGACGTACATTTGAACCACTACCTTTTGTGCAGTTTATGTAAGTTACAAGTATAACTTCATTATATTTGGAATTTTTGTAAAGCTTAATTTTTTATAAAATTAATTTGTTACTCATTTTGAAATATGATTAAAATTACTACTAAAATTTTGTAGCAAATCCTTTTTGTCTCTAGCAAAGATTAGTGTGAGAATTATTACACAGATCAGAGTGAATCATTATAGAGCAGTGGTTCTCAACCAGGGTGATTTTGCACACAGGTGACATCTGGTAGTGTCTGGAGACATTTTTGCTCGTCAGAACTGTACATGCTACTGGCATCTAGTGGACAGAGGCCAGAGATGCTACTAAACATCCAACAGTGTACAGGAGAGCCTCCCACAGCAAAGAATTATCCAGCCCAAAATGTCAATAGTGCTGCCTTTCTAGAGAAATAAAGATCACTTAACACAAGTATTTAATGAGCATTTACTATTTTGTATCTAATGCACCACATATATAATCATGAAAGTGTAAATCATAATGTCTTCCACAGTGAGATTTCTTTAGTGTATGGAGGGAGTAGTGTTGTTATGTTTCATCATATATAAATTAGAATTATTGCCAAAGGATAAATGTTCTGAAAGAATATATATTTTTCTTCTTCTTTTGCTTGTGTCTTTTTTTGTAGAAATCTTAGTTGCAATTTACTCACAGAACTGAGCTTTGGAACGTTTCAGGCCTGGCATGGAATGCAGTTTTTACGCAAGTTGTAAGTGAAATCGAAGATGAATACGTGTAAAAAACTGTGTGTAAAAGCATCATGCAGTTATTGGTTAGCTGGGTGTAAGCCCAGTATGAATTCTGGAAAGTATGTCTTGAGAGCCATTTTTTTTTTTTTTTTTTCAAATGAGGAAACTAAGGCACAAAGAGGCCAAGAGACTTGTTTAACTCATATATATGAAACGCTCTGCTTTCCATAGTACTGATCTTTGGCACGGGCAATAAAAGGCACCAAGCAAAAACACTCAAATTAGCATTGTCATGGAATCCCACTGATGTCTCTCCAATATGCGAATGGTCCATGAAGTTCCACTTTTGAATTTCACTTTGATTCCTGCTCATGTGCAAAGTTCCTAACTGCTTAAAATGTATGCAACACAGAGCTGCAAAGAGCTAAGTTTAGCACCGAATTCGTCAGCGAGCAAAAGGTGTGGGTGCTTCCCCAACCATTATTAGCTCTTTTAAATGGTAAAGCAGAAAGAATTCCTGAACGCCCACCACAGGGCTCTCCCCAGCCACCCAGAACATTATTTTTCAAACAGCATATATCTCTGAAGTGAATTATCTGTGGCCAATAGGAAGCTTTGAGGTGTGGAAAAAGACGTTGTTTGTGTTCAGCTGTAGTGTGAGAAATACAAAGAAAATACATTGCTGTAGCCTAATTCAATATACTTTCTTTGCTGACTAGTCTTCAGTAAGGAGTGTGGGTTTTACACCCTTTCAGCTCAAAAATTCTGTGATTTCTCATGACCCAAGGAAATGAGAGTGGGTACGTTCAATGGCCCGAAGGCGATTTTAGACTCAAGGTAAAGAGCTCTTCTACACCTGGCTTTGGAAAAGACTCTCTTACCTGTCTTGTGGTTCAGAAATCCAGTTTCACACAGTTCATTTTGGGTTAATGCAGGTGCTGAGGCTGTGTCTGGAGCTGGATTAGCAATTCCTGCAGATGCCTATCTTTAGCGGCCTCCTTCCTTTTCCTTGTTAGTGTGCTGATGCCTACCTTGGGGAGAGAGCACCGAGGGTCAGTTTGTCTTTTGCCAGCACACCGGAGAGCAGGCTCATGAGGTCCCTTCACCAGGAGGTTTTAGTAGCGTCAATACAACGTCTTAAACTCACCTCGTTTCCTAAACATCCTATAACACCAAGAGTTCCTTATAAGAATCAGAGTTTCACTATAGTTATGTAGGCAACACAGGAAAATACCTTGTGGAAATAAATAAATAAATCCCAGTTTAAAAATTAATGAACTCCTTCAGAAACATTCACTGAGTGCCATGCCCACTGTGTGTCAGCACTGTACCAAGTGCTGGGGATACAAAGACGCATAGGGCAGGGACTTTGTCCCCAAGAAGCTTTCATCCTGGAAGGAGAAAGATGGATGTTGATGGGAAAACATATATGAGAGCCATTCTAGCATCTGTGCAGCAGGGTAACAAGGTGAGGAGGGGGGTGATGAAGTAGACAATGGGTGGTCGGTTAGAAAAGATTTGTAATGGAAGAGGCACCAACTTGTTCCTTTTGAATTTGTGTTCCTCTTAAATGACAGAAAAAGGTAGTGAAGGAATCAAAACTATCTGGTGTTGGAAATAAATTAGTACTGTACTCCTAAAACTCATTCACAGTTACTTTCAAAAGATTGTCACAGTATACTAAGTCTTTGTTTTGGGCTAAGTCTTTCTAATAGACAAAGCTAATTTGCTTCAGGAAACATTTGCCATGGTGAGATACAGACTTTATTGCATCTCTTTCCAAAGGCAAGCCACCAAGGGAAGATGCCGCCCTCGAGTTAAGTCATTTTACTACCTATGATGACATATTACTGGGGTGTTTATAAGTTGCCTGCATTAAATAAGTTTGGCAAAGGGCCCCAGCTGAGGCGGATTTATCATGAATTCAATGAAGCTTAGGCTTCAGGGCTCCTCACTTGCATAGGTCCCTTCCAAGGTCTTGAGAGGGGTCCTAGCGATTTTTGTATTCATAACTGTGCATGTTTTTATTAGACAGGATTTCCCAAAGTAGATGAGGTTCAGGCCCCACAAAACCTTGATTCATCACCGGGTTTCAGATAATTATAAGTCAGTAGGTTTCTTGAATGAAGCCTCTATGTTATTGACAAACATCAGGTGAAGTAGTTAGCAGTGTGGTAGTCTATTTGAAATCCGAAATTTTGACCTCAAAAATGAGCTAAGAGCTTATTAATTAATAAAGTACCACTTTTTGAATGGTGGTAGTAATCGTATCTCTTTCAGATAAAATCAGGAATGAAATATATTATGGAAAACCAGCAGTGGTTGATAATCCTAAATGTTAAGTCTACTTTTTTTTCTGACTTTAAAGTGTTTCTCCTTCATTCACCTATGCAGGTCCAGACTGATGGCTTATTTTTAAAAATTCTTTTAGTCACTTCACTGGTCCTAACAATACAAGCTCCATGATTTTAGAAACTGAAGGGCTCTACAATGTAGAAAGGCTATATAACTTAACCAGACAGAGGACATTCACATGCTGGCTTGTCTGTGGTACATCAATATTGTACCAAGAACATAAGCACTAAGAGAAAATAAGAGGAAAATCAAAGCCTTATCCCTATTGAATTATTTACCCCATTGTTGAGAATATCAATGAGGTAGGTGTGGCCACACTATGAAGGCAAATTGAGCTGCGGTCACAGAGCCGCTCTAAGGCTCCCCCAGTCAACTAGCATTGGTTTCCTTTCGATAGCTATGTACACACAAAAGCTTACACACTTCAGGGTGTTGTCGTCACTTTTTGCTGTGTACTAGAATCCTGGCAGCTTCTCAGATTTAGAAAGGCATAAACGCTAAAACCAAAACTAACTTGGGTCTGTCCTTTGGGGTGATTTAGGGTGGCTGTTTTATTTGTAAGAGTTCAAAATTTTGAGATTGTCACACCTAGCAACTACTATACTTTTCTTCTCCCAACTGCATCTTATTCTTCCCACCTGTAGTATTTTCTCCCATTCTATATGTTTTTTCACTTTCTTGATAGTGTCCTTTGAAGCACAAACTTTTTCATTTTTATAAAATCCAATTCATCTATTTTTCCTTTGGTTGTTTGTGCTTCTGGTATCATATCTAAGAAACTGTTGTCTAATGCAAGGTCATAAAGACTTACTCCTGTGTTTTCTTCTAAGAGTTTTACAGCCTTAGCTCTTACATTTGGATAGTTGATCCATTTGGAGTTAATTTTCTTGCATGGTGTGACGTGCAGGAGTCCAGCTTCATTATTTTGTGTGTGGATGTACAGTTGTCCCAGCATCATTTGGAAAGACTGTTCTTTCCACATTGAATTGTTTTGGCACCCTTGTTGAAAATCAATAGACCATAAATATGAGGGTTTATTTCTATACTATCAATTCTGTTCCAATGATTTACATGTCTGTTCTTATTCCAGTAGCACACTGTGATTGCAGTCGCTTTGAACTGAGTTTTGAAACCAGGATGTGTGAGTCCTCCCACTTTGTTCTTTACCAACATTGTTTTGGTTATTCTGTTTCCTTGAATTGCCATATGAATTTTAGAATTAGCTTGGCAATTTCTGGAAAGAAGTCAGCTGGGATTTTGATAGGAATTGCAGTGGAACCATAGGTCGATTTGGGAAGTAGTGAAATTTTAATCAGATTATCTTCCAGTCCATGAATCCAGCATGTCTTTCTATTTATTTAGATCTTCCTCAGTTTCTTTCAACAGTTTTGTAATTTTCAGTGTGAATCTTGCACTTACTTGGTTAAGTTTTTCCCTAAGTATTTTATTTGTTTTGATGCTGTTACACATGGAATTGTTTTCATGATTTCATTTTTGGATTACTCATTGCTGGTGTGTAGAAATAATATTGATCTTATATCCTACAACCTTGCTGAACTCATTTATTAATGCTAACAGTTATTTTCCTAGATTCCCAGGAATATGTCTTGTGGTCTTCCAGTTTCCCAGGAATACATTGGAACATTTCAAAGTCTCTGTGGACATCTCATTCCTCAGCTTTTCTTTTTAAGCTTTCCGGTTGGGCTGTTTTTTGCCCCGAACTGTTATCCATTGCCTCATGCAACCGCCATGTTAAAATATTTGCTTGAAAATGTTTTCCAAAAATGCCACCTGAGGAGAGGCTTTTCTCACTAGACAGCTCTCAGTCAGGTCAAAGGCAAGCCTTTCAAGTGAGGTCTTCCAGGGGACCACCAGACATGTAAAACAATGACAGTTCTTTGGGAATGAGGCTTTGAAGGACCTCCCAGTCCATGCTGCTCCTCCTGGTACCAGGGATGTGGGCTGTTTTTCAAGGCTACCACTGGCATGGAGAGCAAAGGTCAAGGACAAGTTCAAGCAACACAGATCTCATTGTTCTCACAGAAATTAATTTGTTTTCCTTGAATAAATTGCTCCCCAATTTGCTGCAAGCCTGTTGGTTAAATGTCCAGAGTTCCGAAAAAGTTGATTCTGACCATTTTTGCCAGATTTGTTGTTGTTGTTGTTGTTGTTATTGTTATTGTTGCTTCTATGGAGGGATGAATTTTCAGGTGTCCTTCCTCCATCATTTTTACTGATTTTCCTGCAATATCTTTTAAAATCTCTAAAGTCTCAATGACCATAGGCTAATTAAATATTTATCATGGGAGATGATTAAGGAAAAAATAAATAAAAAGAGAAATAAATAAATAAATAAATAAAAAGAGAAAATATAATTCTCATAGAGGCTTTCCCAGATGTGTAGATGAAGTTTGAAAAGGTATTTCTATATTTAGTGCTCTCAAAATTACGGTTAAAGTAACAGATGTTTTAAAAACCCCCCCCACCCCCCACTTTTTTTTTCATTCAGGTTAAACACAGGCTTTAGAGTCAGAACTGAGTTCAAATTCCAGCTCTGCTTCTTACTAGCTTGATGACTTAGGACAAGTTATATAACTTCTCTGTGCCTCAGTTTCCTCATTTGTACAATGGGGTAATATATCTATCACATAAGGTTACTGTGAGGATTAAATGTTAAATGCTGATCACAGATGCGTGGCAACCCAAAAGATATTAGTTTTGATAATTATTTTACAATATTCGCAAAAATACGTTAATAATTCTTGAGTAGAGTTAACCTAAAGTCAGATATTCTTTTCTTTCTTCCTGTTTCTTTTGGGTTTTTTTTCCCCCCCTTATTTGTTTTAAGGAACTAAGGAAAAAGAAAGAAAGAACTAAGAAGAAAATCTATTCCAGCGTTTTGGAATAAAATTTTGTTCCCCACAATTAATTTGTTTATTTTATTGATATATAAACAAAATGTTATTTATTTATTCAGCAAACATTTATTAAATACCTAGTAAATATTAGGCACTGTGTCAGGCACAGGAATAATAATGACAATAAAGTGTGGTCCCTGCTCTCAAGTTGCTGGCAATCTAGGAGACTGACAAGTAAACAGGTGATTACATACACAGTAACAAAGGCTATGATACAGGAATACGCATGGGACTATGTGATGGGAGTATGGCTTTCACCAGTTCCTCTTGGATTTATCTCTTCTTCTTTGGCTCCAGAACCAAGGAATTAGCCCTATTTTTGTCTTTCACTGGGTAGTTTAAATCATGAAATGTTAAAAAATTTGTAGAGATGAAAGAAAAACACCTTGAATTATGGAGGATACTAGAAATAGTACTTTTTTACAGAGCAAGGGCTTCCTACCAGCATAGTCACTTCTAGGGTTTTTAACCTGAAAAGTTCTTTGGCATATTTTGTCTTTACTAGCCACTTTTTTTTCTATTTGTTTGTTTGTTTGTTTGTTTCTCTTCTCCACTTTATCATCTAGAGACCTGGGTAGTTCCCAATGAAAGAGTGTTTTACAGATGCCAAGGGTGATTTATGGGTAAAGACAGAAAATGATTTTTTTTTTAAACCTTCACGTTCCGTACCAAAAAAAAAATGAATATAAGCTTTCATGGAAGTAATTGAAAATGCAGATAATTTAAATTCCATTCCATTTTTCAGAATTCTCAATCATAATCCTTTGACAACAGTTGAAGATTCTTATCTTTTTAAATTGCCAGCATTAAAATATTTGTAAGTATTGCAACAGTTTCATGGCTCATGAGATAATTTCTGCTCTTTTGTACTTTCGTCAAAGATTGAGTACTTTGGCTAAAAAGTCATAATTTAGATTTTGACTGGGTTATTGAAAATAAAAGTTATTGGCAAAGAAAACGATTAAGAAAGAATATACATGGGTAAGACAGCCAGCAGAGAATGAGAACAGTGTTGAAGAACACATATAGATATGGAACATGTAGATGCATGTAGGAATATTATTTATCCCAGAAAGCAAAAAGGAATAAGGGGTACATTATTTTTTTTTAAAGAGAGTGATCAAAAGAGGTAGATGCAATTGAAAATGAGAAGTTAGGATAATAAAAAATGATTGTACCGTTCAGCACCAAGGCCATTAATTTGATGATGCACATTTAAATTTCTTCAATAAGAGCTCTTTGGAATTATCATGTATGGCAAGTAAGAAGCCAGAATTGAAGTAATCACATGTTAAGTATCTTTTTAAGTTTAGAATTTTTGTCTTTGGGTTTTATATCATGCATGTTTGGGCTTCTCCTTCAGAGACATGGGAACAACACAAGTGGCGCTTACAACAATTGAAAGCATCCTCATGATGACCCTTGAATTGGAAAAACTGTAAGTTGATTTTTCTTACATTTGTTTTCACTCAATTTTTTTTTAGGTTTGTTGTATTATTTTCTTAAGTCAGGTTTATTTATGTATAATTTTCACTTAACAAAATTCACTATTTTTAAATATACAGTGTGATGTGTTTTGACAAACGTATAGTTCTGTAGCCACCACCACATTTGAGGTAAAGAAAACTTCTGCACTCCCAAAAGACCCCTCATGTCCCTTTGTAGTCAATCCATCCTCCTCCCGCTACCAGCCCCTGGCAACCACCAATCTGATTTTTGTCCGTATAATGTTGCCTTTTCCAGAATATCTTATAAATGAAATCATGTGGTATGTAGCCTTTTGTTTTTGGCTTCTTTCACTTAGCCAGTCTGTTTGGAGATTCATCTGTTTTGTTGCACCTGTCAGTAGTTCATTCCTTTTTATTGCTGAGTAGTATTCTAGTTGTGTGGATACACAGTTTGTTTACGCATTCATCATTTGATGAACATTTGAGTTGTTTCTAGTTTTTTTGGCTATTATGAACAAAGCCTCTGAAAACACTCACATGTGTGTGTGAACATATGTTTTGTGCGAGCATATGTTTTCATTTCTTTGGGGTGAAATACCTAAGGGTGGGATTGCTTCATCATATGCTAAGTGCATATTTAACTTTTTAAGAAACTGCTAAACTGTTTTCTAAAGTGCCTGTGCCATTTTGCTTTCCCACTAGCAGTCTATGAGAGTTGCAGTTGCTCCACATCTTCAACTGATCCTTATATTTGTTTTCTAAAAACGTTTAACCTTTCTAGTAGGTGTGTAGTTGCATCTCGTGGTTTTTGCCACATTTTGCATTTCTGTAATAGCTGATGATGTTGAGTGTCTATTCATGTGCAAATATCTTTTTAAATGAAGTGTCTGTTCAAATCCGTTTTTTAATTGGATATTTATATTGAGTTTTAAGAGTGCTTTATATGAAAAGCAATGGAAAAAGTCCTTTCTCCTAGATACGTGTTTAGTAAATATCTTCTCCCAGATTGTGACTTATCTTCATTGTATGAAAGTGTCTCTAAAGACTAGATGTTTTAAATTTTTGATGAACTCTAATTTAGCAATTTGTTTTCATATTTCTTTAATTTATTTGGTTGTGCTGGGTCTTAGTTGCGGCAGATGGGCTCCTTAGTTGCGGCTCATGGGCTTCTTAGTTGTGGCATGCGAACTCTTAGTTGCGGCATGCATGCGGGATCTAGTTCCCTGACCAGGGATCGAACCCAGGCCCCCTGCATTGGGAACTCGGAGTCTTACCCACCAGGGAAGTCCCTTAGCAGTTTTTCTTAGATGGTTTGTGCTTTTTTGTGTCTTATCTAAGAAATCTTTGTGTGAGACCCCATTGTCTGACCCAAAATCACAAAGGTTTTCTCCTGTTTTCTTCCAGAAGTTGTATAGTTACATTTAGGTCTATGATTCATTTTGAGTTAACTTTCATATATGTTGTGAGGGAAGGGTCAAGTTTCATTTTCTTGCAGTTTAAAAAACTATTTCTGTAGGACCGTATTGTGACAGTTTATTACACAACTAACTGCACCTTAAATTGTGCCATCCCCCCTCCAATATGGCAAGCTAATAGAAACTTTCTGTTATGCCAAGGCTAGCTGAGGGGATTGCATGAGATTAGCAGGCGGAAAGGGCCCTGCGTTTAGCAGTCTGTTCCAACCGTCTTTGTCAGGTCAGCTGACAAATGACTGTCTTCACCACGCCGTCACATCTGTTGGTCACTGCTCTAGCCTCATCTTCCTCAGCCTTCCACAGCATCTGCCGCAATTGCGATCCCTCTCTTGTCAGCTAGATGCCCTCCTCTCTGGATATTAAAAATTATTTCCCTATGTAACTACAATACTGTTAACACACAGTATTGAAGAAATTAAATTCCTACACAATAATATTACCTAATAAAGAGTTGCTATTCAAATTTCCCCAATTGTCTCTCTCATATAATATCATTTCTTTTAACAGCTTTTTGAGGTATAATTGACATACAGTAATCTGTGTTCACACACACACATACATACACACCACGAAGACATCATCAAAATCAAAATGTCCATCACCTCAGAAAGTTTCTTAATGTCTCTTTGTAATTCTTCCTTCCCATCGTTCCTTGCCCTTCCCAATCGCCAAGCAACCATTGATCTGCTTTCTGTTTGCATTTTCTAGAATTTTATGTAAATGGAATCATACAGTGTATACTTTTTTCTAACTGGCCTCTAACTCAGCATGATTATTTTAATCTTCATCCATATTGTTGTATATATCAGTAATCCATTTCTCTTTATTGCTGAATAGTATTCCATTATATGGATGTACCACAATTGATCTATTCACCATTGATGGGCATTTGAGTTGTTTCAGTCTTTGTCTACTACAGATAAAGTTGCTATGAATATTTGTGTACAAGTCTTTGTATGGATGTATGCTTCCATTTCCCTTGGGTAAATACCTGCAAGTAGAATGGCTGGATCATTGGTAAGTGTATGTCTACGTTTTTAAAAAATACCTATTTTCCATAGTGGTTTGATCATTTTACATCTCTACCAGCAGCGTTTGAGAGTTGCATTTTCTTCACGTTGCGGCCAACACTTGCTATGCTCAGTATTTTTAATTTTAGATAGTTTAATAGGTGTGTAGTTGTATCTCACTGTAGCATCCCTAATGATTAATCATGTGAAACATCTTTTCAGATGCTTATTTTGCATCTGTATCTCTGAATCTTTTATCTATACTTTTCTGGAATTTTGAGAGTTCTTTATATATTCTGGAAATTAGTCCTTTATCCAATATGTAAGTTGCTAAGTATTTTCTCCCATTCTGTGACTCATCTTTTCATTCTCTCAGGAGTGTCTTTTGCAGGGCAGAAATTCTTAATTTTGATGGTGTCTGATTTATCTATTTTTTTCTTTTATGGATTATGCTTTTGGTGTTGTATCTAAGAAATCTTGCCTAACTCAAGGTCATAAAATTTTTCACCTGTTTTGTTCTAGAAGTTTTATAGTTTTATGTTTTTTAGTTCTATGTTTTACATTTAGATCTCTAAACCAATTTGACTTCATTTCTGTACATGGTTTGGATGGAAGTTCATTTTTTTTTTTTTTTTTTTGCACCTGGATATTCAATTGTTCCAGCATCACTTGTTGAAAAGACGATCGTTTCTCCACTTAAATGCCTTTGAACCTGAAAGTCAGTTATCCACATCTCTCTACTTCTGAACTTTCTATTCTATTCCCTTGATCTTTCTGTCTATCTTTACACTACTATCACAATGTCTTGAAAGTGTAGCTTCATAAGCCTTGAAATCAGTTACTTTAGTTCTTCAACTTTGTTCTTTTTCAAAGTTGTTTTAGTTATTCTAAATTTTATTTCCCTATGAATTTTAGAATTAGCTTGTCAATTTCTATAGAAAAGCCTACTGGGATTTTGATCTATAAATCAATTTGGGGAGAATTGATGTCTTAGCAATCTTGAATCTTCTGATCCATGAATACATTATATCTCTCCAGTTATTTAGGTCTTCCTTAATTTCCCCCCAGCAATATTTTGCACTTTTCCGTGTGCAAGTCTTTTACATCCTTTGTCAGATTTATTCTAAGTATTTTATATGTTTGATTCTGTTATAAGTAGTATTTTAAAACTTTGATCTCTGCTTGTTTGTTGAGATAAATTAATCTTTTTGTATGTTGATCTTGTACCCTGCAAACTTGACAAACTCATTTGTTAGTTCCAGTAGCATTTTTGTAGATTCTATCTGGTTTTCTACATAATCATGTTATCTGCAAATAAAGATAGTTTTACTTCTTCCTTTCCATTCTGAATATCTCTTTTCTTTTCGTTGCCCTATTGCACTGGCTAGAACCTTCAGTGCAATGTGAAACAGAAGTAATGAGAGCAGACATCCTTGCCTTTGTCCTGATCCTGGAGAGAAAGTACTTTGTCCTTCACCATTAAATATGATGTTAGGTTTTTTGTCAAAGTCATTTATCAAGTTGAGGAAGTCTCCTTCCATTCCTAGTCTACTGAGGGCTGTTTTTTTCTGTAATCAGGAATGGATGTTAGATTTTTTCATTCTTTTCCAGCATCTATTGCAATGATTATGCGATTTTTCTCTTCTTTTCTTAATTTGTTTATTTATTTTTGGCTGCATTGGGTCTTCATTGCTGCACGCAGCCTTTCTCTAGCTGTGGCGAGCAGGGACTACTCTTCGTTGCAGTATGCAGGCTTCTCCTTGTGGTGGCTTCTCTTGTTGCAGAGCACGGGCTCTAGGTGCACGGGCTTCACTAATTGTGGCACATGGGCTCAGTAGTTGTGGCTCACGGGCTCTAGAGCGTAGGCTCAGTAGTTGTGGTGCACGGGCTTAGTTGCTCCGTGACATGTGGGATCTTCCCCGACCAGGGCTCAAACCCATGTCCCCTGCACTGGCAGGTAGATTCTTAACCCCTGCCCCACCAGAGACGTCCTGATTTTTCTTTTTTAGTGTACTAAGTTGGGTAAATTGATTTTCAAATATTAAACCAACCTTTCCTTCTTGAGATAAACCCCACTTGGTCATGATGTATCATCTTTTTATATATTATTGGATTTGATATGCTAAAATTTTGTTAAGAGTTTTTGCCTCTGTGTTCATGAGAGATTTTGGTCTATAGTTTTCTTGTAATGTCATTGTGTAATCTTGATACGGTGAAAGTTGGCCTTATAAATAGGTTGGGAGGTATTCCCTTCTCTTCAACTTTCTGGTAGAGTTTGTGTAGAATTGGCATTATTTTATTCCTTAAGTGTTCGGTAGAATTTCTCAGTTAAGCCACCTGGACTTGAAGCTCTCTTTGTTGGAAGGTTTTAAACTGCACATCCAATTTCTTTAATATCTTTATTCTTGAATAAACTTTAGTAGCGTATGTCTTTCAAGGAATTTGTCCATTTCATCTTGAATTTATTGGTATAAAGCATTCTATAATATTCTCTTATTATCCTTTTAATATCTATAGTATTTTTCTGTTTTGCATTTTATTTATTTCTACTTTGATCTTTATTGTGTTCTTTCTTCTCTTACTCTGTGATTAATTTGCTCTCGTTTTTCCAGTTTAAGGTGGAAGTTGAGGAAGCTGAGTACAGCGTTAGCAATATCCCATATGTTGACATATTATGTTTTCAGTTTCAGTGAGTTCAAAATAGTTTCTGATTTCCCTTTTGATTTCTTCTTTGACCACAAAGTTACTCAGAAGTGTGTTGTTTAGTTTCCAAAGATCTGGAGATTTTTCGGATTTGTTAATTTCTAATTTAATTCCATTGTGCTCAGAGACATATATCGAATGACTAAAATCCTTTAAAAATTTTTTTTAATTTTTTTTTTTTAATTTATTTTTTTGCTGCGTTGGGTCTTTGTTGCTTCCCATGGGCTTTCTCTAGTTGTGGCGAGCAGGTGTTACTCTTTGTTGCGCTGCACCGGCTTCTCATTGGATGGCTTCTCTCGTTGCAGAGCACAGGCGCTAGGTGCGTGGGCTTCAGTAGTTGTGGCACACAGGCTCTAGAGTGCAGGCTCAGTAGCTGTGGCGTACGGGCTTAGTTGCTCCGCGGCATGTGGGATCTTCCTGGACCAGGGATCGAACCTGTGTCCCCTGCATTGGCAGGCAGATTCTTAACCACTGAACCACCAGGGAAGTCCCAATTCCAGTATTCTTAATCTTTTGTGTAGATCCATATTCCAATCTGGTGTCATTTTGCTTCTGCTTAAAAATACTTCTTTTAACATTTCTTATAGTGAAAGTCTGCTAGTAATGAATTCTTTCAGCTTTTGTATGTCTGAGATAGTCTTTATTTTGCTTTTGTTTTGACAGATCTGGGTATAGAATTCTAGTTTGATAGAATTCAATTCACTACTTTAAAGATGTTATTCCACTGAGTTCTCGTTTACATTGTTTCCAACAAGAATTCTGCTATCATTGTTATCTTTGTTCCTCTGTATGTAGTGTATAGTTTTTTCCTCTGTCTGCTTTTAAATTTTTCTCTTTATTGCTGGTTTTGAGCAATTTGACTATTTTTTTGTGCCTTGGTGTAGTTTTGTCCATGTTTCTTATGCTTAAAGTTCATTGATCTTCTTGACTTTGTGAGTTTATAGTGTTTACCATTTTGGGAAAATTTTGGCTATTATTTCTTCAAATTTTTATTTTCTCCTCTCCTTCATGGACTCTAGGTACACATGTATCAGGCCACTTGAAGTTGTTGCACGACTCACTGATGCTCTATTCATTTTCGTTGTTGTTTTGTTTTGTTACTCTTTTTGTTTCATTTTGGATCGTTTCTATTACTATGCCTTAATGTTCACTGACCCTTTCTTCTGCAGTGTCTAATCTGCCATTAACCTCGTTCAATGTCTTTTTCATTTAGACATTGTTTTTAATCTCTAGAAGCTCAATTTGAGTCTGTTTTACATTTTCCATGCCTGTACTTAACATTTTCAGGGTTTAGTCTGGGTTTTTTAACATATGAAATACAGTTATAATAACTTTTCTTCATGTATAATAACTTTTTAAATGTTCTTTTCTGCCAATTCTAACATCTGTATAGATGATGGGTTAGTTTTGATTGATTGCCTTTTCTCCTCAGTATGGGTCACATTTTCCTACTTCTTTGCATGCTTGGCAATTTTTCATATGATCCCAGATATTGTGAGTTTTAGTTTATTGTGTGCTATATATATTTATATTCCTGTAAAATGCTTGGGCTTTGTTTTGGGTGAAATTAAGTTACTCAGAACAATTTTATTCTTTTAGGTCTAGCTTTTAAGATTCGTTGGGTAGGAGTCCAAGTAGCCTGTAGTCTGGAGCTCGTTATTTGCACCTACTGAGACAAGTCCTTTCTGAGTATCATGAGGTTTTCCAGTCTGACTTGTAGGAACAGGTACTATTCCTACAACCCTGTGTGATATCCAGTTATTCTTATTATTAATCCTTTCATGTGGTTCTTTTCCTGGCATCAAGGAATTCCTCACACAAATGTACTGACCAATACTTTGTTGAATTCTCAAGAGATCCCTCTGCATATCTCCAGAGGTCTTTGTCTGTGCACTTCTTTTCTCTCTGATACTCTGCTTTGTGAACTCTAGTTACCTTGGTTTTCCCAGACTCTCAGCTCCATTTCCTCAGTCAGGGAGTCCACCAGTCTCTGCCTGGACTTCTCTTCCCTGTACCGTGACCTGGAAACTCTCTCAGAGAAGTAAGTTAGGGCAATTATAGGGATCACTTCATTTATTTCCCATCTTCTGGGGATCAATGAACTTTATTGCGTGAGGTCCAGTTTCTTGAAAACTGTTGTTTCATATGTTCTGTCTGATATTTTCATTGTTTCAGGTGGGAGGTTAAATTGGACCTTGTTGGGGCTTCCCTGGTGGCGCAGTGGTTGAGAATCTGCCTGCCAATGCAGGGGACACAGGTTCGAGCCCTGGTCTGGGAAGATCCCACATGCCGCGGAGCAACTAGGCCCGTGAGCCACAACTACTGAGCTTGCACATCTGGAGCCTGTGCTCCGCAACAAGAGAGGCCGCGATAGTGAGAGGCCCACGCACCACAATGAAGAGTGGCCCCCGCTTGCCACAACTAGAGAAAGCCCTAAAAAAAAAAAAAAAAAAATTTGGACCTTGTTACTTCATCTTGGCCAGAAGCCAATAACATTCTTTAAGTCTGTTTTGTTTTGATACAGGGTCCAATTAAAGATTAGGCATTGCATGTCGTGTCTTTGTTGCCTTTAATCTGGAATATTTCCCTCGTTTTTTTTTTTTTTTTTGGTCTTTTATGACATTGGCATTTTTGAAGAGTCTGAGCCAGTTGTCTTGTAAGTTGCCCCACAATCTGGATTTGTCTGTTTCCTCATTAGATTCAAAGTAAACATTTTGGGAAAGAATACTATATAGGTGATGTATTCTTCATACTTCAGCGCTTCAGGTGGCCCAGTGCTAAGTTTGATCACTTGACTAAGGTGGTATCTTCCATATCTCTCCATTGTAAAGTTATTTTTCCCCTTGGTAATTGATAAATAATATGTGGGGTGATAGTTTGGGATCAGTGAAGATCCTACTTTCAAACAACTCTTCACCCAACTGTGCATCAGTGATAATCCTTGTCTGAATCGATTATTACATTGATAGTTGCAAAATGACACTTTCCTAATTCTGTCATTCCTTTTGCATTTATTAGCTGACATTATTCTATAAAGAAGAGCTCCCCCACTTTTCATTTTGAGTATCATTATGAACTCATGTGCTTTTTTAAAAATTAACTATGTTATACCTTATTATAATGATAATGTTATTCTTTGGAATGTTCCTTTTGTCCAGATTTGGCCAATGCGATCTCTGTTATTGTTTAACCACATGATGCTTTTTTTTTTTTATAAGTTTATTTATTTATTTAGGCTGTGTTGGGTCTTCGTTTCTGTGCAAGGGCTTACTCTAATTGCGGCAAGCGGGGGCCACTCTTCATCGCGGTGCGCGGGCCTCTCACTGTCGCGGCCTCTACCGTTGTGGAGCACAGGCTCCAGACGCGCAGGCTCAGTAGTTGTGGCTCACGGGCCCAGTTGCTCCGTGGCATGTGGGATCTTCCCAGACCAGGGCTCGAACCCGTGTCCCCTGCATTAGCAGGCAGATTCTCAACCACTGCGCCACCAGGGAAGCCCACATGATGCTTTTTTATTACTAGAATAATTTGTAATATATTACTACTCACAAATAGGAACTGAGAAAGGGACTCCAGAAGGTGCGGTCTTATTCAGACTCTTCTTAGAAGTCTGCCTTCTTCCTGTGTACTCTCAACCCAAAGTGAGGCTTTTGGGTGGGAAGGAGATACTTCTGAATTAAACTACAGATCAATGTCACCCAATTCTAATCCCTATTCCCTTTTTGCTAGACATACCATGCCTACTGCCATCCTAATCCTTCTGTTGGGCACCTCTCTCCTCCTCTATATTTATTTACAACAGTCAAGAGCAGCAGTTGGCCAACCAGCCCTTATCCAGTTGTCCAGTCCATATGCCTCAAGAACTCCTTTTTGCACTGGTCTGTGGTGGTCTTGGCCTACCTCTTCTACCTACTCAAGTAACTCTTTTACCACGAATTTAATTACCTGTGTTTCCATTTATAGGATCTTACCTAGCCGTATGGCCTGCTGCCTCTGCCAATTTAAAACTACTATTGAGGTTGTCTGTCAGACAGTCAAGCTGCGTTGTGACAGTGAATGCCTGACAGACGTCACACGTTGCGGTGAGTCTCAATTGCGGGATAATAAATTTTTAATTTTTAATTTAATTTTTTAATTTTTTAATTTTTATTTTTAATCAATGATAAATTTTAAAATTAATGATGTAATTGCATTATTTTAATTCATTCATTCAGAGTTCCAGCTTCCTAAGTTTCTCAGAACTAGCCCTTGCTAAAAATCAGATTCTTGATTACATTATTAAGCTAATAATAGCTCAGTTACATTGTTAGCTTAATAATGTAAATGATCCACATACATAAAGGAACAAGAGAAAGGACTGGAAGGGGGAAGGGAATTAACATTAATGGCCACATATCCTATGCTGTGCTCTCTGCAAACGAGAACTTATTCATATAGTGCATCACAGTTTGTAAACTGATTTTATATACATTAGGTCTCAAGTACCCTTTGTCTTATAGGACAGATACAAATATATTTTTGTTTATTTTGTTTGTTTCTGCAATTTTATACAGAGTACAAGAGATGCTGTTTTATGTCCTATTTGGAGCCTGAGAGTTTCTGGTTCCATAACCAGAAGCTGCTACCTAGCCCTTCTAATGGCTGGGAGAGCTAGTTTATTCTTAGACTGTCCAGCTCTGAACTTGCTCTGAATCTCAAGCTTTTCTATCCACAAAACACTCAGGGGCTTTCAACCATTTTTCTGTATATTAGATTTATTGGCACTAACTTGATGACTTCCAAAATGTGCTATCATGCCCAGGTAGCTTGAATACAGGTCTCTTTCAGTGATCGAGAGCACCTCATAAATAATAACACTTTGCTACTTGTATAAAGACAATATTGCTGATTTTTCAACACAATTTTATTTATTTTTTTGGCCGTGCCACACAGCTTGTGGGATCTTAGTTCCCCAAGCAGGGATTGAAGCCGGGCCACAGCAGGGAAAGTGCCGGGTCCTAACCACTAGACCACCAGGGAACTCCCCCAAACAATTTTTTTTACTAATTATATTACTCCCTTCTCCCCCAGAAGTGGGCAGTAAAGGCATTTTTAATCTCCTTTTACAGGTGAGGAAAAACAAGATCAGAGGTGTAAGTGCTATGACCCTAGTGCCCCGATCTCCTGTCCCCAGTTTGGGGCTCTCTGCAAGCCCATGCTCCTCCTTTCTCATGACCCTTCCCTCCTCCTTGACCCTCACCAAAAATACTTTTAATCCTTTTGGAAGAGAAGCCCAGCTACACAATGGTACACATTACCTTCACACAGTCAGAAGCTTTGGATGGTTCCCCAAGTATAGCTGGAAATATTAGAAGGAAAATGAAATGAAAGCAAAGTAGCCATCTGACAGAAGTTGCTTTTTCCCTTCTGCATTTTACGACCTCAAGTTTATTATTCCACTGATTTGTTGAACGTTCCACATTGGCATACAGTCTGGCAAATCTCTTAACTTATAGCCCAGATCCCTGCCCAAATTTTAGCAAAGAGCCAGGGCGGATATAGTGTTTTTTTCTGTATAGAGCCTTCTGTTACAGGGGCTGGGGTATATGGAAGCAGGGACTGAGCAAAGGACTCGGTGGGTGGGTGGAGAAGGACATGTCCAGATGACGACCTGTTAGCAGCGGTTGTTGTCGTGGTCATCTGTGACAGTAGCAAGAACGCAAGCACACTGAAGAGGTGGAGAGAGGAAGCCTCACACTCCTCTGCCTCTCAGGCAGGACAGGATGGGGTATGTGAATGTGAGGAGTCACAGTAGATCTGCGGAGAGTCCAGCTGAGTAGGGGAGTATTTGTCTTCCAGCCTTGGCTCTTCTTGAGTACTGGCCCCTGGGAACCAGTGGAGTAATCCTGAATATAGTTACTATATTTCACACTACAGAATTTTCTGAGTAGATAGCCACTTTTTCAGGAGATATCTTTTTCACATTTTGTTGTTGCCAGTCATAGGCTTAAGTGTGGGCTTCTTTTTCTCCTAAGTGGCACTCAGACGTTGACTGATTCCTAATTCATTTGGCTGTGGACTGACAAAAATCTGTCCCATCAGTCTTCAATGATCAAAAACAGTCTCTTCTTTTTTGACAGACGAAGAAACATCTCTTGGGAATGCAGAAGGATCGTTGATGAAGGTGTTACAAGCCCGGAAGAAGAACAACAGCACCGAGCTGATTATTGAGCCAGAGAGGGCATCCTCAGATAAAAGTGCTGTCAGCTTGTCAGGCTTCATGAATGAGCAGCTGGACTTTAAAAATGAAAGTGATATTATCAGTGCACGAAGTTACATACTGCCTTACATCTCAGAGGGAAATCTAGGAGATGTGGAATCAACATTATTACCATTCCTTCAACTTCTTTTTTCAAATACACAAGATGGAGATATGCTCCTGGGCCTTTTGAAAAACAATACAAGGAGCCCTTCTGTTAAACCTGTACGCAAGAATTCAACTAATAAAAATAAATTGAGGAAACTCCATTTTCTGGAAAATGTGTTAGATGCAGAAACTCAAGAAAAATTTGATGAGGTTAAAAAGGAGGAAAAACCTGCCACGCGTACGCGTTCCAACCTTTTAAGTGCCATGTTTAAACGCTACCTCTATCTAAAGAAATTGGAAACTCCCCAACCACAGAAGGACAGCCCAGCAAAGACTGAGAGTACCGAGGAAAAGCTGCTGAGAGTGAACAGGGTCCTCAAGGGCCCAAGGGGCCTACAGAAAATGCACCTCCAAGCAGTGGGAGATGAGAGCGTCAGGAGGAAACAGAATGCCCAGCCATCTGTGGCGAGCACTGCCGAAGAAAGAAGGCTCAGGAGGCCATCCCCAGGAAAGCTGAAACAGCTTCTCATGGTGCAGAGGCCCAGGAAGCTGGTGGGAAAGTCCTCCAATGCGGAGTCTTCATTTATCAAAGAACACAAGGCAGCAGGCTCCTCTACCCTGAAACAGTACTTCAAGGTCAGGCCTTCTGCCTCCATCCCTCCAAAATCCCCATCTGAGGTTAAAAGCAAATCAAAAGACTTATCCAACACTATACTTGTTTTAGAGGATGCCAAGGCTAGAGTTAGAAATATTAAGGATTTTGAACTAATCTCACATTCTGGGAAAAAATACATCTTCCATAAAATTAGGACTCATCGGGTCCAGAGAAAACCCAAAGGCAAAAGGAGTCGAAAGTTCAGAAAGAAAAGTTCACTCAATAGAATGATGCTTGCAAGCCCGCCGTTCTCTGTAGTGAGGAGTCTCATAAATTCCCCTCCGCGAGAAGCTGTTTCACCTTCAAGAGAAGTGACTTCTCAGGAAAATCCTTTTCCAGAATTATTTTCTCTTTCAGACCCTTCTACAGAAAACACTACTTCAGAAAACAATACTGCACAAAATGTTTCTGAAGAAGTTATTTCCTCAGGAAACTCTACTCTGCCCGGAGGAACCGGCCCTGAAAACACTACCCATAAGGATGTCTCCACTGCACATTCTGCTGTTGCTGCAGACAACAGTATGGCACCTGTTCAACACACCAACGAAACACAGTGGGAGCACCACAACACGGGCACTGAATTATCCTCTAAGCCCACAGGCTTCACTTTCCCAGGGCTCACATCCCCGGGTGATCAAGTTGAAACTCAGCTAAACCAGCAGCTACGGTCCCTCATCCCCAACAATGACGTGCGAAGGCTCATTTCTCGTGTTATCCAGACTTTGATAATAGACTGCTCGGACACCCACGTGCAGCTGGCCTGTGCCAACCTCATCTCTAGAACAGGCCTCCTGATGAAGCTTCTCAGCAAGCAGCAGGAAGTAAAGGTGTCCAAAGCGGAATGGGATACGGGCCAGTGGAAAAGTGACAACTATATCAGTGAGAGCACAGAAGCCCAGAGTGAGCAGAAAGAGCAGGAGTCAAGTGAGGTGAGGAGAACCCCTGAAACATGGGACCTGGACTTTTACTCAGTTTAGGACATGCCATGGACGTGCCCAAGCAGGAATACCACGGGCTCCTAGTCTGTATCTTATCTTCAGCCATGACACTGGCTAAGACAGTGATCTCCCACTTTACTCATTGAGAGAGTGTGCCACTATTCCTAGGGTAGACGAGAAAAGGACATAACGCAAGATAAATAAATTGTAGATAAATAAGTTGTAGAAGAAAATGCTAATGATAAGATTAATAACATTAAATTTGGCTTGTTCTTATAGAAGCTACTCGCCTGAAAGGATTGGGTTTTATAGTAGTTTAAGAATAGTTAGCTATTGTTTAGAATAGGTTTAAGACTAGTTAGCTTTCATCCCTTCTATCTCCTTGTTTGTAAAAAATTGTTATTTATTTTTTTAGCTCACAAAAGAAGTTCCAGGATATGGCTATAACAACAAACTCATCTTGGCAATATCTGTAACTGTAGTAGTGACGATTTTGGTTACACTTCTCTGTCTCATTGAGGTAAGGACAATAATTCATTCAGATTCAGAACCCACAAACTGAGAATCAAAGCCACCTTTCCACCTACTACTACTTGATTCTTCTCTTTAGTCATGAGGACTGAGATACACTTTGTTCTTTTACTGAAAAGTATATTCCCAGGAGTTTTTTTTCTTTCTTTTTTTTTTTTCTTTTGGCTACATTATGTCTTCATTGCGGTGCGCGGGCTTCTCATTGCGGTGGCTTCTCTTGTTGTGGAGTACGGGCTCTAGGCACGCGGGCTCAGGAGTTGTGGCGCACGGACTTAGTTGCTCCGCAGCATGTGGGACCTTCCCAGACCAGGGTTCGAACCCGTGTCCCCTGCACTGGCAGGCGGATTCTTCACCACTGCGCCACCAGGGAAGTCCCCACAGGATTTTGAAAGGAGCTCCACTCCCAAGAGATCTCTTTGGAATTGGATCCACGATAACAAGCCATTGGACTGTTTTGACAAGTTCAGTTTATAAGAAGGCCAGAGTTGACATGATAGTAAAATTTCTTCAACTCAAAAACTATGCTGATTTGATGTACTCACCAGTCACTCTCATTCTACTGTTTATTTCTTTCCTTGTTGGCTGAAGTGGTGAGAGACATACGATCTCCATACTCATGGAGCTATCAGTCACCCTGGGAGGGCTAAAAGGACATGCCTAAAAGATCAAAGTGTGATCTCGTCAATTCCTTAGGCTTACTTAGCAGCTTGCTTCTCCAGTGTATTAGGAATTGTGTAGGTAGGTTCCATTAAAACACTGCAAGTAAAATCCTGCAGCAGGCTACCCTAAAGCATGTCATATTTATAGTAGCCTATTCCTGGAGCTAGCCTGTTTATCTTCTGTTCAGTTACATAATGGTTTATTACTTTTCCCAACAGGCAGTGGCTAACATTAAAAGAGTGATTTTAATAAGCTGGCAATCTTGATTCTACCCTACCAGTCCCACCTGCTTTATTTACCTTTTCTCTTGCTATGGCAGCCCTCCATTGCAGCCAGAGCAGCTCCTCCCTATACGCTGGTTACACCACGTCCGTGCCTGCTGTTGTCTGTGCCTTTGCCCGTCTAAGATTCCCTGATGTTGCTTTGCCTGTGGAAGTCCTATGAACCTCTCAAAAGCCAGCTCAAGTTCAGATATCTTTCTTCATAAAGCCTTCCCTGCATACTCCAGCCCTCCTGATCCTAGTCCTGTGAGGTTTGTCACCATTTCTTAGGGGCCATAGCAAAGCAGTCCCCTCCCCTCAGAGTTCACAAAAGTGGGAAGCAGTTTTTTAAAAGGCAGCCCCCCAAGAGAGAAACAGCAGGGTTAGCACATCATGGCGCTGAGCAGAGATGTGTAAGGACCAATGGCTTCCTGGCCTATCAGACTTGAATAAAACCTGACATGATGTACTAACTTCTAAAGAGAAATGTGTCTATCTGCAGGAGGGTTGGTCAGTAGTGAAAGCATAGAAAAGGTGAGGAGAGACCAACATGGGCAGCGCCCGTCCTCACATTGCCCGAGAGTAGAGATGGCACCTTAGGCAGCAGAACTGAAGAGTCAGGCCCGCTAGCCAGGCTGTGCCTGTTGAGGAGATGGATGGATCCAGCTGCCTCAGGCCTTCCCATTAAATTCTGGATTCACCTGATTCCTTTTCTAATTCTGTTGTCACCAAGTAGCCTTCGATTGTGTGATTGTGCTTTAGTGTGCCACGGAGGCCTGTCTCCACAGAAGGTAATTCTCTGATTGTGTAGACACGGATGCCCTGTGTGTAGAACAGATGTATTTCTCCTTGTCAAGTAATAATTTGGCATTCTGATTTTTGATCAATCCTGTGATATTGATAAAGTGAGACTGCCACAACAGGAAGACGCGAGTTGTCTCTTGGTGAGGAAGAGTATGATTTCTGAGCCTAGGAGGCTGGGGACTAGCATGGGGTCAGCTTGCTAGTCATTGGCCATTGCCCAGACTGTCCCCTCTACATCTCCAGGTGGCATGTGGCCTTTTGCTTTTTTAGAATTTCTGTAAAGTCCCCTTTTTATTGTTTCTAACTTCTCTAGAGTTTAACCTTACATTTGTTTTGTTTTGTTTTGTTTTGTTTTGTTTTGGCCTGTGGGATCTTAGTTCCCCAAGTAAGGATTGAATTTGTACCCTAGGCAGCGAAAGCGAGGAGTCCTAACCGTTATTTCCTCTCCCCACTTATATGATAAGATCTTAGAGGACAGGGGCCATGCAGTGTTCTTCCTATGGTAGACACTAATGGTGTTCAACAGAAGAGAGATGAGGCGTTATGTCAATTCTACAGTGAGGAATCATGCAACCGAATATTTATTTGAAGTAGCATCGAGTCCAGCAATAGACCCATGTGTTCTTAAGACTTCTGAAATGTCATGTTTTAATATTCCAAACAGTGGGGGAAAATGAATAAATGGTGATAGACTAGCTGCCTAACTATTTGGGGGGTAAAGAATAGCAGATCCCCCTTTTTCATCTTAAATAAACATATTTCCATAAATGTGAAAAAAGACCACATAAAGGTATTAGAAGGAAATAAAAGCAGTATTTTTATAATCTTCAGAGCCTGATGCCACAAGCAGAGCCTTTGATATAGTCCACCATCTTGTCTGTGACACCAGCTTAGCACTGATTCATGCCAAGCGTAAGATGAAGAGTTTTCCATATATTGTCTGATTTAATGCCCACAGTTCTGTGAGGCTGATATTACTATCCCTCCTTCATAGATGAAGGAGATCAATGTAAGGCCCCAGTGGCCAAACCAAAAGCAGAAGCCAGTTTCACCCGACTGCAAAGCTTGTGCTCCCTACTTCACTCTTTTGTCTTGTCTCCTTAGAGACAAAAACACTGGAAAGATTCGAAACACTGAAATTCAATGAAAACCAGTATTTCTTTACTATAAAGAGTTTTTTGTTTGTTTGTTTGTTTGGGGGTGGCGGGGTTTGGCCGTGCTGTGCAGCTTGCGGGATCTTAGTTCCCTGACCAGGGATTGAACCTCGGGCCACAACAGTGAAAGCGCCAAGCCCTAACCACTGGACCACCAGGGAACTCCCAAGAGTTTTATAAGTCAACAAGAAGAAGACAAACAGTCCAGGGGAAAAGGGGGCAAGGGCTGTGCAGAGTAGGAGGTGTGTTGACAGTCTGCCACCATATCTGCCCGTCCTCTCCTCATGGCTCATGTGGGGTGGCTTTTGTTAGCCAGGCCTTTGTCACCTCATGACGTAAAAATAATCTCTAATATTTTCTTCAAGTACTTTTGTAATCTGTCTAGAATTTGTTGTATTTGTTTTTTAGTGTGGTTGAGGCAGGGGATCTAAGTTTCCCCCCCCCCACATGAAGATCTAATTGTTTTCAAATCTTTCACTGAATGGTTTATTCTTTCTTCCCTGGTCTCATGTACTATCTTCATCTGGACTCTATTCTGTGATCCAGTTATCTTGTCCTGTACCAGTACCAATATCACACTGCTTAATTCCAGTTGCTCTATAACATATTTTATATCAGGTAGGGCAAGGTCCTACTCTTTGACCTTCTTTTCCATACATTTCATAACTATTCTTACACATATTCTCTACCAAATGTCGGCTGGCCAGGTTTTATTTAAAAATTATTTTGGATATAAATGGATTGCATTGAATTTGTAGGTTAATTTGATGAGAATTGACCTCTTTACAACATTCTAGGAGGATGGTATCTCATGCCATGTAGTACTTCTTCTTAATGTCCTTCAGAAAAGTTTTAATATTTTCATCACTTAGGTCTTACAAATTTTTGGTTAAGTTTATTCCTAGGTACTTTATGCATTTTTATTGATATAGTGAACGGGATGTTTCTTCTGTTTTTTAGTGATTATTTGTGTTATATGGGAAAGCTGTTGAGGCTTATATGTTGATCTCTTGATTTTGTATGTAGCCATCTTACTCATGTTACTTCCAATAAAATTTCGGTTGATTCTTTTGGTCTTTTTAGGTCCCTCATTTCATATGCAAATGTGTTTGTCTCTTCCTTTCCAAGACTTCGTTTTTCTTTTCGTACTGATTAAGACCTCCTCCACATTGATCGATAGTAGCAGTAATGATGGGCATCCTACTCTTGTTGTTGACTTTAAAACAAGGCTTAGGTTTCTGCTAGATACTTTTATTTTCTTTTCCTACTTCTAAGAGTTTTTATTAGGAACGATCTGTTGAACGTTATCTAAAACAGTCAATAAAATATATCGCCAGCTGCATGCAAGACCCTAAGTTAGGTACTGTGGAAGAGGCAAAGGATTATTAAACAGGGTAGAATTCCTTTCCTTCAAAAAGTTATCATCTCACTGGGTAGATAAGACTTAAAGTAAAAAGGAATGAATAAGGATTTGGAAATAGTTGTAATGGATAATCATGATCATGTTTTCTTTCAAAACAGATTTATTCTCATCGAATTGCAAAAGGGGAAGATAAGAAAAGAAGCAGAAGGTAAATATTGGTCTTTTAAAGCAGAATTTTACAACTAGAGGAGAACTTAGAACTCACCTATTTCAATTTCCTCACCAAAGGCAGGAAGAATGTTTAATTACCCTAATGGTTTACCCTAATGTATTGATCAGCAGAATTAGCTCCCCAGCCCAAGCTGAGTTAGAACAGGACTGGCACAGATTCATCTGCTTTCACTAGTCCTTTAAGGAAAGAGGGTGGACGGGGAGAGGTTTTGGTTGCACCTGTTCCTGCTGGCCTGGTGCCTGGTTCCTAGGCATCAGGCCAGGCCAGAGGCCTTCTAGGAGGCTCTGGGGTAGGGAGGGCCACATGGTTGGGGATTTAGGGGCTGGCCTCACTCAAAGCTGACGAAAGGTAGCACATATGAGTCCCTTCTGTAAAGTGGCAAGAAAACTTCCCTTCTCGCCCTACTGTTTTTCAGGCCCCTACTCTATTCCCTTTATCCAAACCTCATAGAACTTTAACCGGGAGAAACTTTAGACAGTAGTTTGTCTCTTCCTTTTATAATAAGGAAATGGAGAAAGAGAAAGGGAAAGTATCTTGCCCCATGGTCACACTGCTAGTGATTATCAAAAAGAAGAGGGTCCCTTTCCACTGAGGACTTCTCTACTGATCACACTGTGCTTGGGCTGTGAGCTCCGTTTTATGTCACAATTCAGTATACACATACTATATGGGCATAAGTAGTTTCTGAAACAAACTTATTGTGCACTCTGATTTTTTTCTATTCTATTTGTATTCAAAAAGAGTATTTCGTGTTTCCCTGCTGGTCATGGCCTTTAAACTGATTTCACAATTCACTGACACCTCAGTGACAGCCTGCAGTATGAAAGTCAGAGAGCTATAGATAACTTTGCTAGTTGGGTTCAGGTGTTTACTTGGTGTGATTCAACTTATAGGATAGGATAGAGCAGCCAGGAAAATAAAAGCACCTTCTCCCCACAGCCACACCCCCAGCAAATGCTGCATGTGCGACTAAGTCCGAAGCGGACTGGTGTGAAGCGCATCTAGAGAGTAACGTGTTTCTGCCCAGCGCCGCTGTGCAGTGTTTTCACTGCACGAGGGCACTTGGCCAAGGGCCAAGAAAGGTGAACGGGGCTGAAAATCCTGCCTATACTCCATGCTAAGCCACATGCAAAGGTCTCCCCAGAGACACGGGGCGGGGGCCATTTTGGACAGACACAGAGAACTTCTGGAAGGCCAGCATGCATGGAATGATTTTCAAGATCCCGGGTCTGTGGTGATTTTGCTCATTGTGATTATGGACTGAGGTACCCATTTAGTCCTAATAAGACCAGAGAGAACACATTGTGAGAGAGATGAAAAATGACACGTAACACTAACTGTGTGTGTTTTCCTCCAAGGGGCTTTTTTCGATTTCTGCTGCGTCAGAGAAGCTCAGGGGAAAGTGAGAGTCAGGTAAATTTGAAGGGGACATAGTACTGTGGCCAGAGAAAGCAGGGGAGATGCTGAATTAATATTTCCCTTTCTGTGTTCCAGGAGGGCTTTTTCGGGAGAAGGCGGCCACTTTGGCTTAGGGATATGTATAGGCCTCTCAACGCCACACGCAAGGAAAACATGGCACAAAAGCTACACGACAGGGAGTCTTCTGATGAGGATGAGATGTACTTCTATAAGGATGTACCGTAAATGGTAGGGGACAATTTAAAATTCTCATCTAAAATGAGGAAATAATGAAAACTATCATTGTTCCTTTCAAAAGTAAAAGTCTTGGCATTATTCTTCTTACCCCAGGGAAGTCATCAAAGCCCCAGCAGAGAAGCTTCTGGCTGCATATTGGATTGATGAAGAGGCGGGTGAGGAAAGTGAGACCGCACACGAGACAGCCACAGAGTGAACCCTGTTCTGCCTCAAGCCACCTGCAAATTTTGTTTTTTAATATCGGCTTCTCAGCATTGCTTGTAAAATACTTCTTTTTCTTATATTAAAGTGTATAAATTCATAACCAAGTCTAACCAGGTGGTAAGGAATTAAAATGTAAATAGTTGAATATTTATATACCAATAACAGGGGCCTGCAAGAAGAAGCAGAGCTGAAACTAGAATCCCTCATGGTAGCCAGTACTTCCACAAGAGGAAACGTGGGCAAAGGAGGGTGAGTAGAAGGATGAAGAGGGGCTTCCCTCCCTTGTTTCCCCAGTATCATCAGTCCCTGGGAACTGGAAAACATACCATCCTCAAGGGGCATAGATGAGTAAATCAAATAGCAATTTATTCTGGTGCTCTCTCTCCTGGTTCATCAAGTACCAGTTATTTACAACATGCCCGACCTCCTGCCCATAGTGGATCATCTACTTCTGGCCCCTCTCGTACGGTCATTGGGGTTGCCAGAATATTTGGATCACTGGGCCTCCCTCCACTGTGGAGCCAAGGCCTGACTTTTCTCCCAACTTCTCAAACTCATGTACAGATGTGTACCCTGTGTACCAAGGTAGGGGGTTCTCCACCATTTCAAGCTGGTGGAAAATTCCCATTGGGTTGTTTTTTTTCTTTAAAAAAAAATCCCAACCGTTGGATAACTAGCAGGGAGGTGCCAGAAAGACAGGGGAAAGAAGAATGTGTGAGAGCAGCCATTGCCCAAGACGGCCCTCCTCAGGCCCTGGCCTCTCCTGACCCCACTGCGGGTCAGTTGTGTGCTGCTCGGCTCCCTCCAGCTCAGCCCAGCACCAAACCTACCCACCTCCTGCCTCCCCCAGCACAGGCCCAGGGCTGCATGATTCCAAGTGATTATATAGTGACAGTGCCACCTGTGGAAGGTGCAAAGGCTCTTCCACTCCTGCCAAGAAAGTCACTAATCGCATTTCTTAAGTCAGTGAGAGTTAAATACATTAATGAGTAAAAGAAATTCTGAATGAACAAGATTTGATAATCTACCAAAATGACCACAGGTGGTGCTGGTGGTTTAGTCATATGAGGTGAAGAACGGTGCAAGCCATGGGGTGATAGCACACGGTCCCCCAGAGGATCAGTGGGCCTGGGAGATAGCCCAGCAGGTTCTGCCGGTTGGGTGGGGCTCCAAGCAAAGTGAACGGCCCATCAGTTCTTCTGAGTTATGAGTTTGCTGATGCTGCATGAGAGACATCTGTTCTCTCAGTGCCTGCCCAAGTCACCTCCCAAAGGTTCTTACTGAGAATGAAAAACAAGTGTTTTTCTCTGGGCGGTGACTTCGGTGAGCCAACAAGTATTTACTGTGTTTAAGGCGCATGACTAATACTACTAACAATAGGAAGCAGCAGCAGCTAACATTTACCACTTGCTTGCTTGGTGCCAAGCCCTGGGTTAGGCGTCTTATGCTCTTATTTAGCCCAACAGTCCGTGGAAGCATATCTTGTTATCCTCGTTTGACAGATAGGAAACAGGGTTTAAAGAATGCAGGTAACCTGCTCAAGGGCCCAAGGCCCCACGTCCAAAAGTGTGAGTTAAGGTTGGAGCCCAGAACTGTTAGACTGCAACAGGGATGCAGAGAAGTATAAGCTGTGTTTGCCACCAAAGAGTTGATAACAATGATAACAATGAGGAGAAGGAGGCAGCTGCTGTTTATTGAGCACCTGCTATGGACCAGGTACAGTACTAGGCACTTTGGTTACACTATTAGGTCACAAGAGCAGAAAGTCCCCATGCCCGCTCAAACTCTGTAATGAGTGGGGGTCTGATTTCAATAAGAGAGGTGGTCACAAAGACAGGGAGCTGACGAGAAACCAAGGGTAGAGATCCTTGTACTACTGGGCTTCCCAAAGTGTGGCCCAGGATTCCAGGTAGCTCCAGGTTCCTAGTTTGGGATATTTCCATTACTTCAAAGTTGGTACATAAATGAGGCTTAGAGAATATTTTTTGCATCATACTACCTCAGATTTGCACATTTTTTTAATTAGTCTCAAATGCTACCCTACCATATTTCTAAGTTAAAATTCCCAAGAGTAAGATTCTGCTTGGCCCAGCTTGACCGAGATTGGGCAGTGTTTTTGCCAGAGCCAGAGACTTCACCCGGCCAGCCTGTGAGTGAGCCGTCTCTCCTTGGATCAGGGACTCATCCCTGGCTGTGGCCCAGAAGCAGGAGGGGTGCCCAGGGTCAGGTGGTACCAAACATGGCCGCCTGGGGCTGCCTCTGTCACCATCTTATGGTGGACAAACTAGCTCAGAGCCGAACTCCTTACTGAGACCTGAGAGATAGAAGGGGAGAGGGAGATACAAGGCCAACAGCTACTAAATGAATGCAAATTCTGATTCCGATGAAATCTGTCAGAGAAGTTAGCCACTTTTTAAAAGATAATGAAATGAGACAATATATGATTAGGGCAAAAATGATACAGAGAAGAAAACTGTAGGATTCAGAGGAGGGAAGGTTAGGAAGCTAGGGAGGGTCCATGAAAAAGGTCGAACTTGATCTGGGCCTGGATTATATGCCAGACACTGTGCCTGGTGCTGGGGAAAGAGTTGATTAGGACAAAGTCCCTGCTCTTGCGGGGCCTTAAGACTGAGAGGAGGCACAGACACCTGAAGACATATTATACATAGAAGACAGTGTGTTGACATGACAATGGCAGTGTACCAAGAAGTGGTTCAGCTCTTGGTTGGCTGCAAAGGAGTAAATGTGAGGGATGGCTTAGAGGAGGGGAAGAAGGAGAAAGCCAAACAGAAGTTTCTTGGGAGGACGAGATGAAGGAAAGGCATTCTAGACGGAGGACAGTACAGAGGCAAGAGGCATGAAACCTTGGGTGGGTTTGAAACGTGTGCAGTCTGGTGTTCCGAAGCATGAAGCACAAGGAGGAAAGGGCAGTAGGTGAGGCTGTGCGGTCGAGCAGAGAACCAATCCCAAAGGGCCTGGTCAAGGCACATGGCGTTGATCAAACAGAGCACAAACTACAATGTTTTAAACAGAGAAGAGACATGACCAAGCTTGAGTTTTATAAAGAGTACTTTGATGGTGGCCTAAAAGTAGAGAGGCCAAGAGGTCAACTTGGTTGTTTAGACCAAGTAGGAACTGGGAGAAAATGGGGCACCAGACCCGAGGTTTTGATGCAACTGAAGAGCATGTACACTGGATACACATGAGTGAGAATAACTGAAAGGACAAGAGCTTATGTTCAGGGAAGGAAAGATTGTACTTTTAAGATCTTTCATGACAAATTCCAGATGATCAGGTCCAAATGTAACCTGGGAATGGAGATCAGTGAGGTGCTGGGAATCCAGAAGGTGATGAGAAATAATTCGGATAGTTCTGGACACTCATTCCTTTCCCCTTTCAGTAGCTCAGCAAAAAGCTAGCTCACCAGGTACCAGCGAGCTCAATGGAAAAACTAGGCTCCCCCTCCTACTGCGACCATTTCTGTCACCAAGCAGTTGCCACTGTTAGTAGTATAGACCTTCCCTGCCTCACCATCCCTGTAACTGTGACGCACTCCAGGCTGGCTCCTCCTCTACGGGAACTCTGGTCATGGGACACACAATCCAGCTAAGTCTGGTCTAATCCCCTTCTCTGAAAGCTTGGGGGTTTGAGTGCACTCTGTTATTGTTCTGCTTATAAGTTCCCCCCCCGAACAATAAAACCCTACTGTATATTTGCACAGTAGGGGGTTGAGGAATTTCGTGCCCAGGAAAATCTGTGGCTTGTTGGCATGGCAAGTATTGTGGTAGAGGAAAGGACTTGGAGCCCAGGACCGAAGTCCCCAACCGTGACGAGGGCATCATTCATTAATATGCCAGTTCAATACACTGAGGGTCTCAAGTCTGTCTGGTTCAACCCCTGAATCAGACAGTGTATTGAGTAGCTGGTGGTAAGTAACCGATCACACCAAAATAGTGGCTCAAAAGAACAGTAAACATTTATTCCTCACAATTTCTGAGTCAAGCCTTTAGGGGAATATCTTGGGCAGTTCTGGCTCTGGGTCTCTCACGAGGTCCTCAAGATATCGGCCAGGGCTGCAGTCATCTGACGGCTGGACTGAGGCTGGAGGGTCCACTTCCAAGGTGGTTCACTGGCTTACCTGGCTGCCAGGGTGGTGCTGGTTGTTAGAGGGAGGCCTCCTTTCCTCCCTGCATGGGCCTGTCTGTCCACCTGCTACTTGATTGAATGTCCTCACTACATGATGGCTGGCTTCCTCCAGAGGGAGCTGTCCGAGAGAGAGACAGAGGTTATTCCTCTTATGGCTCGGCCTCAGAAGGCACATAGCACCACTTCTGCCACATAGCATGGTTAGAAGTCAGTCACTCGTTCCAGCTCACATTCAAGAGGAGGGAACTTAGACTCCACCTTTTGAAGAAAGAAGAGTCAAAGAATTTGCGGACATATTTTAAAACTAGCATAGACAAGAAAATAGAAAGCACTCTAGATATTTCAAGCCAAAAAAAAAAAAAAAAAAGCCAGAAAGAAAGAAAGATTATATCCAAACAGTTGGTGCTTATCACTGAGGGGGCTAATGGTGGTGAAAGTTGGGGATGGGGGTGCATTGTAGCACTGGCCTTCAGGTTACTTTACCACAGCTGCTTTCCATAGACTCAAAACTGCTGCTGCCACTCAGAAGTCAGGAAACTTTGGGAAACCACTGATGAGGTCATTGCAGCCCCAAAGCCCCAAGGGTGGTGACTAGGTGGGGAATATGGAGTCTGCTGCAGAGGAGGAAAGAATGATTTCCATCTGCTTTCCACCTTCCAAATTTCACACAAGTACATTTTATTGGCAGAACCCTGCTGTCGAGGGGATCTGTGAAATATGCTTCCCAGGCTTCGAGCACCTGCAGAGAAGCGGGTAGAAATGGGTGTCAAGAGCCAACCAACACTATCCAACATGCGTCCGTATACAGGTATGGTGAGGAGGCACCACCTGTACTTGGAGAAGTCCTGGAGCCCTAATCCGTTTTTTTGAAATAGGCTTATGGTTGTCCAAGGCTTTGTAAAAGGGGGGTGGTGTCCACATAGAATAACATGGTGGAGAGCTAGCTGATCACAAATCTGGAAGGTGTCACTGTAGTTGGGCAGCAGGTGGGGTACTGGTTGCTGGTGACGTGCAGGCAGCCCCAGAGGTGACTGGAGAAACACCTGGAGTTGATCCTTAGTTGGTCTCTGGAATGTTCTCACTGGAATGAAAGCTGGGTAGACTGCAGGCAGTGCAGCATCGGAGAGAACATAGCTCCATTCAAAAGGGCTGCCAGAGGAAAGGTGCCCATAGGGAAATATCATTTCTCAAAATATGGTCTGTGGACCTCTACACTCAAACATCTCTGGGATGCATCTTTAAAAGGCTGATCCTGGGACTTCCCTGATGGTCCAGTGGTAAAGAATCCGCCTTCCAGACTTCCCTGGTGGCGCAGTGGTTAAGAATCCGCCTGCCAACGCAGGGGACATGGGTTCGAGCCCTAGTCCGGGAAGATCCCACATGCCGCGGAGCAACTAAGCCTGTGTGCCATAGCTACTGAGCCTGTGCTCTAGAGTCTGCGAGCCCCAGCTACTGAGCCCTCGTGGTGCAACTACTGAAGCCCGCTTGCCTAGAGCCCGTGCTCCGCAACGGATTAATCCCAAGTATATTTGAGTACCTAATAGAGTATGAGTGTGCTAGGTACTAGAAAAAGGAAGATAAATCTGAAAATATTGTTCATGAGGTGTTCCTAATCGCTCTGGAGAAGATTATGGATCTTCTCCGTACACAGATAATGGATACAATGAATAAATGGATACATACAATGAATGCAATGGATAATGATGTGGATAATAAATCTATAGTTACTGGTTTGAAACAGTATCAAGAGCCAAGTAATTCCTCCAAAGTCAACAATTTTTGAAGTCAAAGAGCTCAGAAGTAGGTAATGGGTGGGGCTAAGGGTCTGATATATTAAGGTGGAGAAAGTCGTGGTGGGGATGGAGAAACGTGCTCGGTGATTTGGGGGTACTTTAGGAAAATGGGCTAGAAACCAGCTTTTTAAGAGTTTCGTACTAGACTGTTGATGGCTTTAAGGAGTTCTACCTTGATTTGCACATTTAAGACTCATGAAAACACTCAAGTCGAAGGAGTGCATCTTTGGTGGTCATTTCTCACACCGAGTCGGGAAATCTAAATTTTTAAAGTTCAGTGGATAGTTGGCGCTAATTACTTAGTACTCTAGTCTTCTCTGGGAGTTTGAAGAAGAAGCCAGCTGCTTTAGATGCCCGCACCATTCGATCCTGTAAACTCACACTTTGGACTCTACGCTAAAAATACACTTGAATAGAAGCGGTAAACTCCAAGACTTCTGGGCGCGGGAGCTGCGGAAGGGAAACTAGAGGCAGAGACAAGCCCGGAGTGGGAGGGGCGAGGGAGAGGTCCGAGCACCGCCCTCGTCCCACTCCCACCAAACTGGCTCCCCCCCTCAGGCTTCCGTATTAAACAGCGCGTGCGCAGGCGCGCGTGCGCAGGCGCGCGTGCGCAGGCGCGCGTGCGCAGGCGCGCGTGCGCAGGCGCGCGTGCGCAGGCGCGCGTGCGCAGGCGCCCCGAGCCGCGCACGCGCAGTAACGGTAGGATGGTGGCGTTGGTACCTTTTGTGGTTCCCGTCGTGGGTGACAAAACCTTGCTGGTGTGGGAGCTGAGCTCTGGACCCACGGCCGAGGACTTGCAAGTGAGCTGAGCTACGGCGGAGGGAGGGGTGGAGGAAGCCACCTCGCGCCTCAGTAACTGGGCGCCCCGGGGTACTGCTTCAGCACCTCATCTGCCTGTGGTCTCCGCTGAGAGGAATCTTAGTTCTAGAGCCGACCTGAGTAGTCAGCTCGCCCCCACAGATTCTTGAGAGATAGTTCCCAACAGCCGGCATTGCCTCCTAATGCTTCTCGAAGCTTAGGATTTCAGAGGGAAACCTGTTCTTGAGATGAGAAGTGTTTGGAGTCGCAGGATCGCCACAGTTGCCTGCGGCGAAGGGCTGGGGGAATAGAAGGGAACGGGCGGTTTGGCTTCCTGGACGTGAAATTTCCTGCACTTACTTAGCATGGGCCCACCCTACAGCATTCTCTGTTCACAGTCTTCTCCCAGTTTGGCCTTCTGTATTCGGTCCGAGTCTTCCCAAACGCAACAGTGGCCGGTCCTGTGTTCTATGCCATCATCGAGGTTTATTCAGCAAGGGATGCCCACAGAGCCCAAAAGGCATGCGACCAGAAGCAGCTTTTTCAGACATCTCCAGTGAAGGTGGGTCCAAATGTGGAATTCCTCGCTCTACTGGGATGAAGTGCTGAATTTAAAACTAATAGGCCATCGGGAATTCCCTGGCGGTCCAGTGGTTAGGACTCTGCACTTTCACTGCTGAGGGCCCGGGTTCAATCCCTGGTCCGGGAACTAAGATCCCAAGGGGGGGAAAAAAAAATAAAAGGCCAATGTTTGTACAGCACTGTGGTGTACAGAATGCTCTCAGATGCACTGCTCCACTGATCCCCCAGTTCCCCAGTTCTTTCTTTCTTTTTTTTAGATGAAGAAACTCGAACTCAGGATGGTTAAGTGACTTACTTAAGGTTTATGACAGTAAATGTGGAAACTAGAGGCCAAACCCAAACTGAACTGATGTTAAAGCCCATGTCATTTTATGCTGCCCCTTAATTTAAGAAATCTTCACAAGAGTCTTCCTTATATTTACTTTTATGTGGATTTTAAATGTGTGAGGTTGACAAATTGTTTTTTAAATTAATTAATTAATTAATTTATTTATTTTTGGCTGCGTTGGGTCTTGTTGCTGCGCGCCGGCTTTGTCTAGTTGCGGCGAGCGGGGGTTGCTCTTCGTTGCGGTGCGTGGGCTTCTCATCGCGATGGCTTCTCTTGTTGCGGAGCACGGGTTCTAGGCATGCGGGCTTCAGTAGTTGTGGCTCACGGGCTCTAGAGCACAGGCTCAGTAGTTGTGGCGCACGGGCTTAGTTGCTCTGCGGCATGTGGGATCTTCCCGGACCAGGGATCGAACCCGTGTCCCCTGCATTGGCAGGCGGACTCTTAACCACTGTCCCACCAGGGAAGTCCCGAGCTTGACAAACTTTTGTCAGATGTAACATAAAGGAGGCTTCATCATCATCATCACTCTCAAATTGCCTATTCAGAACTCCTTTCAGATTCCAGAAGATGGTTAAAATATTCTTTAATGCATTGTAGAAACCTTATTCCATATTAACATGCCATCCAATTTTACTTCCCCAGAATTAACATTTCATTATGTGCCTCCATTCAGCCACCATTCCTTTTTCAAGGACCTTTTCAATGCCTCTGAATAAGTGAGTGAGGCTTCGATTTCCCAGACCTTTCACTTTATAATTGTGTGTCTTCTCTGATTGGCTTCTTGCTCTGGCTACTTCCTACTGACCTTGCTGCCTATTCTCACCCCTATTTCTTTACTCACTGATTTCACCTTTATTGAATCTGAGAACTCTCCTCAGATGTGACTCCAGGTACACTACCTCCCACTTCTGTACCCTGTTTAACACCCTCTTCAATCCCGGCTGTACTCCCTGGGATTGAAATGATTTCGTGTCAGACATTCTTTAATTTGTGGACCCTGCGACCATTTCACATAACCCCTCAGATATTACGGATGGTCCTGGAAAGATTATGAAACAGTTGCTTGGTATCAGTTGTGAGTAATGAGTTCTTTTCTTATATTGGACATTAAGACCATTCCATAAGCTTAGGTTCTGAGATTGTCACAGCATAAAGCCCGTCACTGATAGAGTAATGAGGAAAATGTTCTACAAGTCACTATAGAGTTGAGAGGAAAGGGCATTCGTATTCGATTTCTTTATTTAATGCAGAGCCTTAGTTTACTACCCACACCCTCGAAATTGTTACCTACTTTAATTATGCGTTCTCTTTAAATTTTATTTATTTATTTATTTGGTTGCACCGGGTCTTAGTTGCAGCAGGCGGGCTCCTTAGTTGCGGCTCAAGGGCTCCCCAGTTGCGGCACGTGGGCTCCCCAGTTGCAGCAGGCAGGCTCCTTTAGTTGTGACTTGCAGGCTCCTTAACTGTGGCGTGCAAACTCTTAGTTGCAGCATGCACGTGAGACCTAGTTCCCTGACCAGGGATCGAACCCGGGCCCCCTGCATTGGGAGCACGGAGTCTTAACCACTGCACCAGCAGGGAAGTTCCAATTATGTCTTCTTTTATTCATTAGCAGGTATATATACTTCTTATCTTTTTTCCCCTGTATTTTTTATAAATACAGACAAGAGAATAACATCTTCAAATAAAATGAAGGAAAGGCCTAATGTATCTGAGTTTTTCTCAGTAGCACAAAGGGAAATGTTTGCCAGCAAGAACTGTGGCAAGGTTATCCCAGATGTCAACTGTCTCTACTACCCAGGGGCTCAGAGCCCTTCTGAAGCTTCCTAATTGTCCAGGACAGCTCCATTATGACTCACCATACAGGGCCTAGCCTCCCTGTTTTAAACGTTGCGACACTCAGCATTTAAAAATTAGTCTCCATTTCTCCTTCCCAGCAGGCAGCTTCAGTTGGAGAAAGTAATTTCATTTTCTTATGTACTCATTCATTCTCTCAGTCAACAGACCATCCCTCCTCTATTATGTGCCAAGATGTATGCTTGTTTCTGGTAACAAGGGAAGAATAATATATGGTTCCTTCAAGCACTTAAGGAGCTCATAAACTAGTGACAGAGGAAGATGCACAAACACATCAATAAAGAATTAACAATGCTTTGACTTTATTTGTATTATTTGAATGTTTATGACTATATTTACATACTGCACCCTGTTCAAAATGGAAATAGACATTTAAGAAAGAACTAGTGATGTAAAAACTCCACAGTAATATGTAAGTTATTTAGAGAGTTAAGACTGGAAATATTTGCACTCTCAAAGAAGCTTGTTAATGCAGATGAACCTCTAATTCTTTTGGTTGCTTTATTTACATTCATCGAGGTATACGTATTCCCTCTTCTAACAGGGGTTAGTAACTTGGGGAGGGGGTGCTACAGATTAAGGTCCTAATTCAGTGGCAGGTCCATCTTATCTCCTCTTCAGGTCATATTCTCAAGCAGGAGCTACAGGATGAGACGACTAAAACAGTTCACTTCCTTTGCTTACCCCCAGCCCCATAACAGGCTTCTGCTGGGCTTCCTTGCTTGCTTTCATCATCACTTTCACCACCAGAGGTCAGGGAACCTTCCGGTTAATCAGGGGCCCTGGAAATGATGCAGAAAAGTACTGACTTAAAAATAATAAATAACATTTATTTAGGGCTCACTGTGAATTCATTGCTTAAAATGTCCTACTTAATCTTCGCAACCACTCTATGAAATTGGTATTGATAAATCTCAGGTATATCCAAAGTAAGTCTCTATGTAGGGTTGTGATATTTTTAGGTCTTTTATGTCTTCAGGTTCGTCTCGGCACCAGACATAAGGCGGTTCAACATAATACGCTTGCCCCAAACAGCTCCAGATGCCAAGAATTGGCAAATTACTACTTTGGTTTCAATGGGTGGTCAAAAAGGATCATCAAGGTAAACTCTGTAGATTTTCTTTGACTAACCAGACTCCTTTCAACATTGAACTCCTAGACTTTAGAGAGAAGAATGGAACAGGGCTATGGGGAGGAGATGTGAGAGGCTTCCACACGGAAGTATCTGAGCATTGGCCTGCCACCTAGAATTAGTGATAATCTCAATGACTTGGATGGTGGTGTCCATAATTTTCTCCAGTATTTGTATGGTATATAATAAAAAAGAGTTGTCCATATCTAGTCATTCATTTGCAAGTCTCACTTGATTTTGAGGCTATAGCATACCTCAACTATTACCTGGGATTGCTGGAGTTTAGTTTTAATTTCTAACAACAGAATATTTGGAAGTCTAGCCTTTCATTCAAAATCCTAACAGCTTCAGGATCTTTCTAACCTTGAAGAAAGGGAAAATGAAGATATTGTGACACCACTTCAGAAGCAATAGCCTGAAGTTCTTCTGTGCTTCAGAGGTGGTGTTGCCCTCCCACGAGTGCAGGAGTCCCGGAGTTGGCATGGCTGAGGAACCTTTGGGTAAGTTGGAGGAAGGTCTGTGTTCCAGTATGTGTGTGTGTGGGGAGGTGAGGGAGTGGGATTGCTCTTTTTTCCTTTCTTTCTGAAACTCAACTTTTCAGATACATCATCACCTTTTCTAAGCAACTAAAGCCCTGGGCAGAATTTTTCTGCCTGACAATATAGGTTTTTATCTTAGGCGATCCCTGACAGCACCTTAAACTTTAGAATTTTAGAACTGACTGCCTGCCAAGAAGCTTAGGAGGAGGGAAAATTAGTTAGTTTTTGTTTTTGTTTTTTGTTTTTGGTTAATAATTTGTTTTGTGCTAAAATAGTCCTTCAAATACAGATGTCTTCTGGCCTTCAGTTATCCCGACAAAATCATTGTCTAAAGATTGAAATAAACTCTTGTGTAAATGTTCAGTCCTTTGCCTCCTATAGAAGGGCCTGAGTGGAGAAAGTAAATGTAGATCCCTAGAAAGGGGATTCCGATTGGTACTGAGTTTTTTCCTAGAATCCATGGCACTTGGGCTTAGGGTTTTAAGTCAGAGGCAGGGCTGTTAGCGAATGGAGTAGAGGAGGCTCCACCATCCACCTGAGTGGGTGATGGTTGAGGAGAGGCCAGATCATCTGCACTACCACCAAATCTATCTCCCTGTATGAATCCAGCCCTTTACGCACAGGAGAGCAGGGTCTGTAGCAGTGTAGCCTCAGCTTGTCCATTTGAAATCTGTGAGTCATATGAGATTTGTGCCACGTCCTTGGTTTGCATTTCCCGTCTAGTTAGTATTTTAGGAACTTCCAGAATAGATCTGAGCAGTGAAACTGTGCCATGCCAGGGTATACCTACAACAGAGACATTCAGCCGTACCCCAGTGTTGTGCCTGCCCTTAATCACTAAGATAGTGAGCTAAGAATCACAGATGCTTTTTTAGTTTTAAACATATAACCTAGAAATCAGTTATTCAGATGATAGGCATTTTAAATTCATCTGTTTTGGTTGGATTTAGGGTCATTATCATTCCTTATGAAAAGGAAGGTAACCCAGAAGCTTGCTATTCAGAAGGCTATGACAGATGCATTCCAGAAACTGCTGATGGTGGTTTTAGGTAAGACCTTTTTGACTGTCCTTGAAGTGCTTCAGTTTCAGTGAGCAAAGAAACTTATTTGAAAAGTTAATTGGATGAAAGTAATGGTTATCTAAAACATTACATATTCTTTCATTCACCAGATGCTTTCACAGCAGCAGTCTTAAATTTGTTCTTTGTGGCATTTATGAGAAAAACGACAGCAACTATTATTGTCCCCAGTGTTGAGATGTAGAATGACTTGCCTCAGTTCATACAGAAAGTGTTTGGTCCCATTCTTCCTCAATTGCTTGCTTATCATACAGAATAGTGCAGTGATTATAAGCCTTGGACACCTGTGTTTGAGTCCTAACTTTGTCTCTTAGATTTTGTTGTTGTTGTTGTTGTTGCAATTTTAGGTTTTTCTAGCCGGAGACATCTGAAGGTATTTAATATCACTAAGCTGCAATTTCTTTATCTGCAAATAGG
>NW_026777734.1:0-119306 GCF_028023285.1 Balaenoptera ricei
AAGCAGCTAAACCCCATTATAAAAATAAATTCCTTTTAAAAACCCGTGAAACAAAGACAGTGAAAGAGAGAGAAATTCTTACAAAATTCGTTCAGGGGCTGTGATGCAACCTGGATTGACCATATCTAGACCCACAGCTGGAGGAGACATAAGGGTGGACACTCTCGGGGCTGAGAGGTTTGGTGAGGTTGGGGGAGCAAACGCAGAGCCTTTAAAGTAATACTGCCTGTTACCCATCCCATGGGTCCCAAATCTCCAGGTTCAAGGGCATCTTCCTACCTCGAAAACATGCATGAGAAACCCAGAAGGTGGTACACCGTGTGATCGGGAAAGGTTTCTAAAACGCACCTCATTTCTCATCTCCTTGTGCTCGGGTTCGCCATTCCAGCCGCTTTACTAGCAATCTCCCTCCTTGGAGAATCAGCACCTTTAACCTCCCGTTCCGTACAGCTTGCAATTTGTCCTGAGGATGAACGGGAAGAGGGGGAGCCAATGAGAGACTAGCTCTAGGTGTTGGGACAGGCACAGGTCACTCTATTTTCCCATCAGGAAGAAGAATTAACCACAGGCTCAGCCTGCCGCCCGGAAGCAGAATAGGGCCTGAGGCGATCCTGCGCTTTTGCGGCCAGCTCCCAAAAAAGCGAGTTGAAAAATGGAGCTCAGGGGCACTGCAATTCACAAACCTGCAGAGTTATAAATGATAACTCTCGTCCACAAATATATTGAGGGAAGGCAACGAAGAGGATCTGAAAGCAAGGCAGAATTGCAGGAAACAGATTTCAGGAGGTCGATTCGAATCGCCTTTAAAGCACATGAAAAGCGGCAAAACGTCGACAATGATGCCCTTGGCCAAAAAGGGCGTATGCGTTTTTTCCTGAATATATTCAGGAAAAAACGCATACGCCCTTTTTGGCCAACCAAGCAACCTGGAAAGGCAAATCGGCGCTACAAAGAAGTCTCGCTTCCCATCGGTCAAAAGGGCCATGCGGAAAAAAGTGTCAAAACCAGAAATGCAGAACAGGCCATGGAGAAATGGGAGCCTTGCTACGCTGATGGGCGGGATGTAAATTGCCAACAGCCACTCTGGAGAAGTGTACGGTGTGTCCTGAAACATCGAAAAAACACAGCTTAGAGCGCATAGGGCACTTCCACTCATGGGCGTATAAATTGGGAAAACTAAAAATCAGCAAGACACAGGCACCCCAAAGTTTGGGGCTGCTCTGTTGACAAGAACCTCCACTTCGTGACACCTTAAATATCCCAGGAAAGAGAAAAATGGATAAAGAAGTGGTGGTCCTTATGTACAATGGAATATCCCTCAGCCATGAAATCAATGTCATAAGGCTAGTAGCAGCATGATGAGTGGCTTTAGCTACGACGATTCTATGTGAAATAAGTCATACAGAAAACACACTTATTATAAGCTATCACTTATAGAGGGAATGTAAAAACCGCTACACTTGAACTGAATTACAAAACAGAACAGAGTCACACGTTTAGAAAACACACTATGGCTGCTTAACGGGAAAGGTGGGGTGGGGTGATGCATAAAACAAGGGTTTCAAATGAGCTCAGATACCGTTCCATAAACCCAATATGTAATAGAAAGACCTACTCCTTGCTCAGTGAACTGGACTCAACACCCCCTATTCACCGCACAAGAATATATCTGACTAGTAAGAATCTTAAAACCTATGTATTGATATCTCTCTGGAAGTGAGTCAAGTGGCTGTAAAGCGGCAGAAACACAGCCGTGAAAAGCAGCTAAACCCCATTATAAAAATAAATTCCTTTTAAAAACCCGTGAAACAAAGACAGTGAAAGAGAGAGAAATTCTTACAAAATTCGTTCAGGGGCTGTGATGCAACCTGGATTGACCATATCTAGACCCACAGCTGGAGGAGACATAAGGGTGGACACTCTCGGGGCTGAGAGGTTTGGTGAGGTTGGGGGAGCAAACGCAGAGCCTTTAAAGTAATACTGCCTGTTACCCATCCCATGGGTCCCAAATCTCCAGGTTCAAGGGCATCTTCCTACCTCGAAAACATGCATGAGAAACCCAGAAGGTGGTACACCGTGTGATCGGGAAAGGTTTCTAAAACGCACCTCATTTCTCATCTCCTTGTGCTCGGGTTCGCCATTCCAGCCGCTTTACTAGCAATCTCCCTCCTTGGAGAATCAGCACCTTTAACCTCCCGTTCCGTACAGCTTGCAATTTGTCCTGAGGATGAACGGGAAGAGGGGGAGCCAATGAGAGACTAGCTCTAGGTGTTGGGACAGGCACAGGTCACTCTATTTTCCCATCAGGAAGAAGAATTAACCACAGGCTCAGCCTGCCGCCCGGAAGCAGAATAGGGCCTGAGGCGATCCTGCGCTTTTGCGGCCAGCTCCCAAAAAAGCGAGTTGAAAAATGGAGCTCAGGGGCACTGCAATTCACAAACCTGCAGAGTTATAAATGATAACTCTCGTCCACAAATATATTGAGGGAAGGCAACGAAGAGGATCTGAAAGCAAGGCAGAATTGCAGGAAACAGATTTCAGGAGGTCGATTCGAATCGCCTTTAAAGCACATGAAAAGCGGCAAAACGTCGACAATGATGCCCTTGGCCAAAAAGGGCGTATGCGTTTTTTCCTGAATATATTCAGGAAAAAACGCATACGCCCTTTTTGGCCAACCAAGCAACCTGGAAAGGCAAATCGGCGCTACAAAGAAGTCTCGCTTCCCATCGGTCAAAAGGGCCATGCGGAAAAAAGTGTCAAAACCAGAAATGCAGAACAGGCCATGGAGAAATGGGAGCCTTGCTACGCTGATGGGCGGGATGTAAATTGCCAACAGCCACTCTGGAGAAGTGTACGGTGTGTCCTGAAACATCGAAAAAACACAGCTTAGAGCGCATAGGGCACTTCCACTCATGGGCGTATAAATTGGGAAAACTAAAAATCAGCAAGACACAGGCACCCCAAAGTTTGGGGCTGCTCTGTTGACAAGAACCTCCACTTCGTGACACCTTAAATATCCCAGGAAGGAGAAAAATGGATAAAGAAGTGGTGGTCCTTATGTACAATGGAATATCCCTCAGCCATGAAATCAATGTCATAAGGCTAGTAGCAGCATGATGAGTGGCTTTAGCTACGACGATTCTAAGTGAAATAAGTCACACAGAAAAAGACACTTATCATAAGCTATCACTTATAGAGGGAATGTAAAAACCGCTACACTTGAACTGAATTACAAAACAGAACAGAGTCACACGTTTAGAAAACACACTATGGCTGCTTAACGGGAAAGGTGGGGTGGGGTGATGCATAAAACAAGGGTTTCAAATGAGCTCAGATACCGTTCCATAAACCCAATATGTAATAGAAAGACCTACTCCTTGCTCAGTGAACTGGACTCAACACCCCCTATTCACCGCACAAGAATATATCTGACTAGTAAGAATCTTAAAACCTATGTATTGATATCTCTCTGGAAGTGAGTCAAGTGGCTGTAAAGCGGCAGAAACACAGCCGTGAAAAGCAGCTAAACCCCATTATAAAAATAAATTCCTTTTAAAAACCCGTGAAACAAAGACAGTGAAAGAGAGAGAAATTCTTACAAAATTCGTTCAGGGGCTGTGATGCAACCTGGATTGACCATATCTAGACCCACAGCTGGAGGAGACATAAGGGTGGACACTCTCGGGGCTGAGAGGTTTGGTGAGGTTGGGGGAGCAAACGCAGAGCCTTTAAAGTAATACTGCCTGTTACCCATCCCATGGGTCCCAAATCTCCAGGTTCAAGGGCATCTTCCTACCTCGAAAACATGCATGAGAAACCCAGAAGGTGGTACACCGTGTGATCGGGAAAGGTTTCTAAAACGCACCTCATTTCTCATCTCCTTGTGCTCGGGTTCGCCATTCCAGCCGCTTTACTAGCAATCTCCCTCCTTGGAGAATCAGCACCTTTAACCTCCCGTTCCGTACAGCTTGCAATTTGTCCTGAGGATGAACGGGAAGAGGGGGAGCCAATGAGAGACTAGCTCTAGGTGTTGGGACAGGCACAGGTCACTCTATTTTCCCATCAGGAAGAAGAATTAACCACAGGCTCAGCCTGCCGCCCGGAAGCAGAATAGGGCCTGAGGCGATCCTGCGCTTTTGCGGCCAGCTCCCAAAAAAGCGAGTTGAAAAATGGAGCTCAGGGGCACTGCAATTCACAAACCTGCAGAGTTATAAATGATAACTCTCGTCCACAAATATATTGAGGGAAGGCAACGAAGAGGATCTGAAAGCAAGGCAGAATTGCAGGAAACAGATTTCAGGAGGTCGATTCGAATCGCCTTTAAAGCACATGAAAAGCGGCAAAACGTCGACAATGATGCCCTTGGCCAAAAAGGGCGTATGCGTTTTTTCCTGAATATATTCAGGAAAAAACGCATACGCCCTTTTTGGCCAACCAAGCAACCTGGAAAGGCAAATCGGCGCTACAAAGAAGTCTCGCTTCCCATCGGTCAAAAGGGCCATGCGGAAAAAAGTGTCAAAACCAGAAATGCAGAACAGGCCATGGAGAAATGGGAGCCTTGCTACGCTGATGGGCGGGATGTAAATTGCCAACAGCCACTCTGGAGAAGTGTACGGTGTGTCCTGAAACATCGAAAAAACACAGCTTAGAGCGCATAGGGCACTTCCACTCATGGGCGTATAAATTGGGAAAACTAAAAATCAGCAAGACACAGGCACCCCAAAGTTTGGGGCTGCTCTGTTGACAAGAACCTCCACTTCGTGACACCTTAAATATCCCAGGAAGGAGAAAAATGGATAAAGAAGTGGTGGTCCTTATGTACAATGGAATATCCCTCAGCCATGAAATCAATGTCATAAGGCTAGTAGCAGCATGATGAGTGGCTTTAGCTACGACGATTCTAAGTGAAATAAGTCACACAGAAAAAGACACTTATCATAAGCTATCACTTATAGAGGGAATGTAAAAACCGCTACACTTGAACTGAATTACAAAACAGAACAGAGTCACACGTTTAGAAAACACACTATGGCTGCTTAACGGGAAAGGTGGGGTGGGGTGATGCATAAAACAAGGGTTTCAAATGAGCTCAGATACCGTTCCATAAACCCAATATGTAATAGAAAGACCTACTCCTTGCTCAGTGAACTGGACTCAACACCCCCTATTCACCGCACAAGAATATATCTGACTAGTAAGAATCTTAAAACCTATGTATTGATATCTCTCTGGAAGTGAGTCAAGTGGCTGTAAAGCGGCAGAAACACAGCCGTGAAAAGCAGCTAAACCCCATTATAAAAATAAATTCCTTTTAAAAACCCGTGAAACAAAGACAGTGAAAGAGAGAGAAATTCTTACAAAATTCGTTCAGGGGCTGTGATGCAACCTGGATTGACCATATCTAGACCCACAGCTGGAGGAGACATAAGGGTGGACACTCTCGGGGCTGAGAGGTTTGGTGAGGTTGGGGGAGCAAACGCAGAGCCTTTAAAGTAATACTGCCTGTTACCCATCCCATGGGTCCCAAATCTCCAGGTTCAAGGGCATCTTCCTACCTCGAAAACATGCATGAGAAACCCAGAAGGTGGTACACCGTGTGATCGGGAAAGGTTTCTAAAACGCACCTCATTTCTCATCTCCTTGTGCTCGGGTTCGCCATTCCAGCCGCTTTACTAGCAATCTCCCTCCTTGGAGAATCAGCACCTTTAACCTCCCGTTCCGTACAGCTTGCAATTTGTCCTGAGGATGAACGGGAAGAGGGGGAGCCAATGAGAGACTAGCTCTAGGTGTTGGGACAGGCACAGGTCACTCTATTTTCCCATCAGGAAGAAGAATTAACCACAGGCTCAGCCTGCCGCCCGGAAGCAGAATAGGGCCTGAGGCGATCCTGCGCTTTTGCGGCCAGCTCCCAAAAAAGCGAGTTGAAAAATGGAGCTCAGGGGCACTGCAATTCACAAACCTGCAGAGTTATAAATGATAACTCTCGTCCACAAATATATTGAGGGAAGGCAACGAAGAGGATCTGAAAGCAAGGCAGAATTGCAGGAAACAGATTTCAGGAGGTCGATTCGAATCGCCTTTAAAGCACATGAAAAGCGGCAAAACGTCGACAATGATGCCCTTGGCCAAAAAGGGCGTATGCGTTTTTTCCTGAATATATTCAGGAAAAAACGCATACGCCCTTTTTGGCCAACCAAGCAACCTGGAAAGGCAAATCGGCGCTACAAAGAAGTCTCGCTTCCCATCGGTCAAAAGGGCCATGCGGAAAAAAGTGTCAAAACCAGAAATGCAGAACAGGCCATGGAGAAATGGGAGCCTTGCTACGCTGATGGGCGGGATGTAAATTGCCAACAGCCACTCTGGAGAAGTGTACGGTGTGTCCTGAAACATCGAAAAAACACAGCTTAGAGCGCATAGGGCACTTCCACTCATGGGCGTATAAATTGGGAAAACTAAAAATCAGCAAGACACAGGCACCCCAAAGTTTGGGGCTGCTCTGTTGACAAGAACCTCCACTTCGTGACACCTTAAATATCCCAGGAAAGAGAAAAATGGATAAAGAAGTGGTGGTCCTTATGTACAATGGAATATCACTCAGCCATGAAATCAATGTCATAAGGCTAGTAGCAGCATGATGAGTGGCTTTAGCTACGACGATTCTATGTGAAATAAGTCATACAGAAAACACACTTATTATAAGCTATCACTTATAGAGGGAATGTAAAAACCACTACACTTGAACTGAATTACAAAACAGAACAGAGTCACACGTTTAGAAAACACACTATGGCTGCTTAAAGGGAAAGGTGGGGTGGGGTGATGCATAAAACAAGGGTTTCAAATGAGCTCAGATACCGTTCCATAAACCCAATATGTAATAGAAAGACCTACTCCTTGCTCAGTGAACTGGACTCAACACCCCCTATTCACCGCACAAGAATATATCTGACTAGTAAGAATCTTAAAACCTATGTATTGATATCTCTCTGGAAGTGAGTCAAGTGGCTGTAAAGCCGCATAAACACAGCCGTGAAAAACAGCTAAACCCCATTATAAAAATAAATTCCTTTTAAAAACCCGTGAAACAAAGACAGTGAAAGAGAGAGAATTTCTTACAAAATTCGTTCAGGGGCTGTGATGCAACCTGGATTGACCATATCTAGACCCACAGCTGGATGAGACATAAGGGTGGACACTCTCAGGGCTGAGAGGTTTGGTGAGGTTGGGGGAGCAAACGCAGAGCCTTTAAAGTAATACTGCCTGTTACCCATCCCATGGGTCCCAAATCTCCAGGTTCAAGAGCATCTTCCTACCTCGAAAACATGCATGAGAAACCCAGAAGGTGGTACACCGTGTGATCGGGAAAGGTTTCTAAAACGCACCTCATTTCTCATCTCCTTGTGCTCGGGTTCGCCATTCCAGCCGCTTTACTAGCAATCTCCCTCCTTGGAGAATCAGCACCTTTAACCTCCCGTTCCGTACAGCTTGCAATTTGTCCTGAGGATGAACGGGAAGAGGGGGAGCCAATGAGAGACTAGCTCTAGGTGTTGGGACAGGCACAGGTCACTCTATTTTCCCATCAGGAAGAAGAATTAACCACAGGCTCAGCCTGCCGCCCGGAAGCAGAATAGGGCCTGAGGCGATCCTGCGCTTTTGCGGCCAGCTCCCAAAAAAGCGAGTTGAAAAATGGAGCTCAGGGGCACTGCAATTCACAAACCTGCAGAGTTATAAATGATAACTCTCGTCCACAAATATATTGAGGGAAGGCAACGAAGAGGATCTGAAAGCAAGGCAGAATTGCAGGAAACAGATTTCAGGAGGTCGATTCGAATCGCCTTTAAAGCACATGAAAAGCGGCAAAACGTCGACAATGATGCCCTTGGCCAAAAAGGGCGTATGCGTTTTTTCCTGAATATATTCAGGAAAAAACGCATACGCCCTTTTTGGCCAACCAAGCAACCTGGAAAGGCAAATCGGCGCTACAAAGAAGTCTCGCTTCCCATCGGTCAAAAGGGCCATGCGGAAAAAAGTGTCAAAACCAGAAATGCAGAACAGGCCATGGAGAAATGGGAGCCTTGCTACGCTGATGGGCGGGATGTAAATTGCCAACAGCCACTCTGGAGAAGTGTACGGTGTGTCCTGAAACATCGAAAAAACACAGCTTAGAGCGCATAGGGCACTTCCACTCATGGGCGTATAAATTGGGAAAACTAAAAATCAGCAAGACACAGGCACCCCAAAGTTTGGGGCTGCTCTGTTGACAAGAACCTCCACTTCGTGACACCTTAAATATCCCAGGAAAGAGAAAAATGGATAAAGAAGTGGTGGTCCTTATGTACAATGGAATATCCCTCAGCCATGAAATCAATGTCATAAGGCTAGTAGCAGCATGATGAGTGGCTTTAGCTACGACGATTCTATGTGAAATAAGTCATACAGAAAACACACTTATTATAAGCTATCACTTATAGAGGGAATGTAAAAACCACTACACTTGAACTGAATTACAAAACAGAACAGAGTCACACGTTTAGAAAACACACTATGGCTGCTTAAAGGGAAAGGTGGGGTGGGGTGATGCATAAAACAAGGGTTTCAAATGAGCTCAGATACCGTTCCATAAACCCAATATGTAATAGAAAGACCTACTCCTTGCTCAGTGAACTGGACTCAACACCCCCTATTCACCGCACAAGAATATATCTGACTAGTAAGAATCTTAAAACCTATGTATTGATATCTCTCTGGAAGTGAGTCAAGTGGCTGTAAAGCGGCAGAAACACAGCCGTGAAAAGCAGCTAAACCCCATTATAAAAATAAATTCCTTTTAAAAACCCGTGAAACAAAGACAGTGAAAGAGAGAGAAATTCTTACAAAATTCGTTCAGGGGCTGTGATGCAACCTGGATTGACCATATCTAGACCCACAGCTGGAGGAGACATAAGGGTGGACACTCTCGGGGCTGAGAGGTTTGGTGAGGTTGGGGGAGCAAACGCAGAGCCTTTAAAGTAATACTGCCTGTTACCCATCCCATGGGTCCCAAATCTCCAGGTTCAAGGGCATCTTCCTACCTCGAAAACATGCATGAGAAACCCAGAAGGTGGTACACCGTGTGATCGGGAAAGGTTTCTAAAACGCACCTCATTTCTCATCTCCTTGTGCTCGGGTTCGCCATTCCAGCCGCTTTACTAGCAATCTCCCTCCTTGGAGAATCAGCACCTTTAACCTCCCGTTCCGTACAGCTTGCAATTTGTCCTGAGGATGAACGGGAAGAGGGGGAGCCAATGAGAGACTAGCTCTAGGTGTTGGGACAGGCACAGGTCACTCTATTTTCCCATCAGGAAGAAGAATTAACCACAGGCTCAGCCTGCCGCCCGGAAGCAGAATAGGGCCTGAGGCAATCCTGCGCTTTTGCGGCCAGCTCCCAAAAAAGCGAGTTGAAAAATGGAGCTCAGGGGCACTGCAATTCACAAACCTGCAGAGTTATAAATGATAACTCTCGTCCACAAATATATTGAGGGAAGGCAACGAAGAGGATCTGAAAGCAAGGCAGAATTGCAGGAAACAGATTTCAGGAGGTCGATTCGAATCGCCTTTAAAGCACATGAAAAGCGGCAAAACGTCGACAATGATGCCCTTGGCCAAAAAGGGCGTATGCGTTTTTTCCTGAATATATTCAGGAAAAAACGCATACGCCCTTTTTGGCCAACCAAGCAACCTGGAAAGGCAAATCGGCGCTACAAAGAAGTCTCGCTTCCCATCGGTCAAAAGGGCCATGCGGAAAAAAGTGTCAAAACCAGAAATGCAGAACAGGCCATGGAGAAATGGGAGCCTTGCTACGCTGATGGGCGGGATGTAAATTGCCAACAGCCACTCTGGAGAAGTGTACGGTGTGTCCTGAAACATCGAAAAAACACAGCTTAGAGCGCATAGGGCACTTCCACTCATGGGCGTATAAATTGGGAAAACTAAAAATCAGCAAGACACAGGCACCCCAAAGTTTGGGGCTGCTCTGTTGACAAGAACCTCCACTTCGTGACACCTTAAATATCCCAGGAAAGAGAAAAATGGATAAAGAAGTGGTGGTCCTTATGTACAATGGAATATCCCTCAGCCATGAAATCAATGTCATAAGGCTAGTAGCAGCATGATGAGTGGCTTTAGCTACGACGATTCTAAGTGAAATAAGTCACACAGAAAAAGACACTTATCATAAGCTATCACTTATAGAGGGAATGTAAAAACCGCTACACTTGAACTGAATTACAAAACAGAACAGAGTCACACGTTTACAAAACACACTATGGCTGCTTAACGGGAAAGGTGGGGTGGGGTGATGCATAAAACAAGGGTTTCAAATGAGCTCAGATACCGTTCCATAAACCCAATATGTAATAGAAAGACCTACTCCTTGCTCAGTGAACTGGACTCAACACCCCCTATTCACCGCACAAGAATATATCTGACTAGTAAGAATCTTAAAACCTATGTATTGATATCTCTCTGGAAGTGAGTCAAGTGGCTGTAATGCGGCAGAAACACAGCCGTGAAAAGCAGCTAAACCCCATTATAAAAATAAATTCCTTTTAAAAACCCGTGAAACAAAGACAGTGAAAGAGAGAGAAATTCTTACAAAATTCGTTCAGGGGCTGTGATGCAACCTGGATTGACCATATCTAGACCCACAGCTGGAGGAGACATAAGGGTGGACACTCTCGGGGCTGAGAGGTTTGGTGAGGTTGGGGGAGCAAACGCAGAGCCTTTAAAGTAATACTGCCTGTTACCCATCCCATGGGTCCCAAATCTCCAGGTTCAAGGGCATCTTCCTACCTCGAAAACATGCATGAGAAACCCAGAAGGTGGTACACCGTGTGATCGGGAAAGGTTTCTAAAACGCACCTCATTTCTCATCTCCTTGTGCTCGGGTTCGCCATTCCAGCCGCTTTACTAGCAATCTCCCTCCTTGGAGAATCAGCACCTTTAACCTCCCGTTCCGTACAGCTTGCAATTTGTCCTGAGGATGAACGGGAAGAGGGGGAGCCAATGAGAGACTAGCTCTAGGTGTTGGGACAGGCACAGGTCACTCTATTTTCCCATCAGGAAGAAGAATTAACCACAGGCTCAGCCTGCCGCCCGGAAGCAGAATAGGGCCTGAGGCGATCCTGCGCTTTTGCGGCCAGCTCCCAAAAAAGCGAGTTGAAAAATGGAGCTCAGGGGCACTGCAATTCACAAACCTGCAGAGTTATAAATGATAACTCTCGTCCACAAATATATTGAGGGAAGGCAACGAAGAGGATCTGAAAGCAAGGCAGAATTGCAGGAAACAGATTTCAGGAGGTCGATTCGAATCGCCTTTAAAGCACATGAAAAGCGGCAAAACGTCGACAATGATGCCCTTGGCCAAAAAGGGCGTATGCGTTTTTTCCTGAATATATTCAGGAAAAAACGCATACGCCCTTTTTGGCCAACCAAGCAACCTGGAAAGGCAAATCGGCGCTACAAAGAAGTCTCGCTTCCCATCGGTCAAAAGGGCCATGCGGAAAAAAGTGTCAAAACCAGAAATGCAGAACAGGCCATGGAGAAATGGGAGCCTTGCTACGCTGATGGGCGGGATGTAAATTGCCAACAGCCACTCTGGAGAAGTGTACGGTGTGTCCTGAAACATCGAAAAAACACAGCTTAGAGCGCATAGGGCACTTCCACTCATGGGCGTATAAATTGGGAAAACTAAAAATCAGCAAGACACAGGCACCCCAAAGTTTGGGGCTGCTCTGTTGACAAGAACCTCCACTTCGTGACACCTTAAATATCCCAGGAAGGAGAAAAATGGATAAAGAAGTGGTGGTCCTTATGTACAATGGAATATCCCTCAGCCATGAAATCAATGTCATAAGGCTAGTAGCAGCATGATGAGTGGCTTTAGCTACGACGATTCTAAGTGAAATAAGTCACACAGAAAAAGACACTTATCATAAGCTATCACTTATAGAGGGAATGTAAAAACCGCTACACTTGAACTGAATTACAAAACAGAACAGAGTCACACGTTTAGAAAACACACTATGGCTGCTTAACGGGAAAGGTGGGGTGGGGTGATGCATAAAACAAGGGTTTCAAATGAGCTCAGATACCGTTCCATAAACCCAATATGTAATAGAAAGACCTACTCCTTGCTCAGTGAACTGGACTCAACACCCCCTATTCACCGCACAAGAATATATCTGACTAGTAAGAATCTTAAAACCTATGTATTGATATCTCTCTGGAAGTGAGTCAAGTGGCTGTAAAGCGGCAGAAACACAGCCGTGAAAAGCAGCTAAACCCCATTATAAAAATAAATTCCTTTTAAAAACCCGTGAAACAAAGACAGTGAAAGAGAGAGAAATTCTTACAAAATTCGTTCAGGGGCTGTGATGCAACCTGGATTGACCATATCTAGACCCACAGCTGGAGGAGACATAAGGGTGGACACTCTCGGGGCTGAGAGGTTTGGTGAGGTTGGGGGAGCAAACGCAGAGCCTTTAAAGTAATACTGCCTGTTACCCATCCCATGGGTCCCAAATCTCCAGGTTCAAGGGCATCTTCCTACCTCGAAAACATGCATGAGAAACCCAGAAGGTGGTACACCGTGTGATCGGGAAAGGTTTCTAAAACGCACCTCATTTCTCATCTCCTTGTGCTCGGGTTCGCCATTCCAGCCGCTTTACTAGCAATCTCCCTCCTTGGAGAATCAGCACCTTTAACCTCCCGTTCCGTACAGCTTGCAATTTGTCCTGAGGATGAACGGGAAGAGGGGGAGCCAATGAGAGACTAGCTCTAGGTGTTGGGACAGGCACAGGTCACTCTATTTTCCCATCAGGAAGAAGAATTAACCACAGGCTCAGCCTGCCGCCCGGAAGCAGAATAGGGCCTGAGGCGATCCTGCGCTTTTGCGGCCAGCTCCCAAAAAAGCGAGTTGAAAAATGGAGCTCAGGGGCACTGCAATTCACAAACCTGCAGAGTTATAAATGATAACTCTCGTCCACAAATATATTGAGGGAAGGCAACGAAGAGGATCTGAAAGCAAGGCAGAATTGCAGGAAACAGATTTCAGGAGGTCGATTCGAATCGCCTTTAAAGCACATGAAAAGCGGCAAAACGTCGACAATGATGCCCTTGGCCAAAAAGGGCGTATGCGTTTTTTCCTGAATATATTCAGGAAAAAACGCATACGCCCTTTTTGGCCAACCAAGCAACCTGGAAAGGCAAATCGGCGCTACAAAGAAGTCTCGCTTCCCATCGGTCAAAAGGGCCATGCGGAAAAAAGTGTCAAAACCAGAAATGCAGAACAGGCCATGGAGAAATGGGAGCCTTGCTACGCTGATGGGCGGGATGTAAATTGCCAACAGCCACTCTGGAGAAGTGTACGGTGTGTCCTGAAACATCGAAAAAACACAGCTTAGAGCGCATAGGGCACTTCCACTCATGGGCGTATAAATTGGGAAAACTAAAAATCAGCAAGACACAGGCACCCCAAAGTTTGGGGCTGCTCTGTTGACAAGAACCTCCACTTCGTGACACCTTAAATATCCCAGGAAGGAGAAAAATGGATAAAGAAGTGGTGGTCCTTATGTACAATGGAATATCCCTCAGCCATGAAATCAATGTCATAAGGCTAGTAGCAGCATGATGAGTGGCTTTAGCTACGACGATTCTAAGTGAAATAAGTCACACAGAAAAAGACACTTATCATAAGCTATCACTTATAGAGGGAATGTAAAAACCGCTACACTTGAACTGAATTACAAAACAGAACAGAGTCACACGTTTAGAAAACACACTATGGCTGCTTAACGGGAAAGGTGGGGTGGGGTGATGCATAAAACAAGGGTTTCAAATGAGCTCAGATACCGTTCCATAAACCCAATATGTAATAGAAAGACCTACTCCTTGCTCAGTGAACTGGACTCAACACCCCCTATTCACCGCACAAGAATATATCTGACTAGTAAGAATCTTAAAACCTATGTATTGATATCTCTCTGGAAGTGAGTCAAGTGGCTGTAAAGCGGCAGAAACACAGCCGTGAAAAGCAGCTAAACCCCATTATAAAAATAAATTCCTTTTAAAAACCCGTGAAACAAAGACAGTGAAAGAGAGAGAAATTCTTACAAAATTCGTTCAGGGGCTGTGATGCAACCTGGATTGACCATATCTAGACCCACAGCTGGAGGAGACATAAGGGTGGACACTCTCGGGGCTGAGAGGTTTGGTGAGGTTGGGGGAGCAAACGCAGAGCCTTTAAAGTAATACTGCCTGTTACCCATCCCATGGGTCCCAAATCTCCAGGTTCAAGGGCATCTTCCTACCTCGAAAACATGCATGAGAAACCCAGAAGGTGGTACACCGTGTGATCGGGAAAGGTTTCTAAAACGCACCTCATTTCTCATCTCCTTGTGCTCGGGTTCGCCATTCCAGCCGCTTTACTAGCAATCTCCCTCCTTGGAGAATCAGCACCTTTAACCTCCCGTTCCGTACAGCTTGCAATTTGTCCTGAGGATGAACGGGAAGAGGGGGAGCCAATGAGAGACTAGCTCTAGGTGTTGGGACAGGCACAGGTCACTCTATTTTCCCATCAGGAAGAAGAATTAACCACAGGCTCAGCCTGCCGCCCGGAAGCAGAATAGGGCCTGAGGCGATCCTGCGCTTTTGCGGCCAGCTCCCAAAAAAGCGAGTTGAAAAATGGAGCTCAGGGGCACTGCAATTCACAAACCTGCAGAGTTATAAATGATAACTCTCGTCCACAAATATATTGAGGGAAGGCAACGAAGAGGATCTGAAAGCAAGGCAGAATTGCAGGAAACAGATTTCAGGAGGTCGATTCGAATCGCCTTTAAAGCACATGAAAAGCGGCAAAACGTCGACAATGATGCCCTTGGCCAAAAAGGGCGTATGCGTTTTTTCCTGAATATATTCAGGAAAAAACGCATACGCCCTTTTTGGCCAACCAAGCAACCTGGAAAGGCAAATCGGCGCTACAAAGAAGTCTCGCTTCCCATCGGTCAAAAGGGCCATGCGGAAAAAAGTGTCAAAACCAGAAATGCAGAACAGGCCATGGAGAAATGGGAGCCTTGCTACGCTGATGGGCGGGATGTAAATTGCCAACAGCCACTCTGGAGAAGTGTACGGTGTGTCCTGAAACATCGAAAAAACACAGCTTAGAGCGCATAGGGCACTTCCACTCATGGGCGTATAAATTGGGAAAACTAAAAATCAGCAAGACACAGGCACCCCAAAGTTTGGGGCTGCTCTGTTGACAAGAACCTCCACTTCGTGACACCTTAAATATCCCAGGAAAGAGAAAAATGGATAAAGAAGTGGTGGTCCTTATGTACAATGGAATATCCCTCAGCCATGAAATCAATGTCATAAGGCTAGTAGCAGCATGATGAGTGGCTTTAGCTACGACGATTCTATGTGAAATAAGTCATACAGAAAACACACTTATTATAAGCTATCACTTATAGAGGGAATGTAAAAACCGCTACACTTGAACTGAATTACAAAACAGAACAGAGTCACACGTTTAGAAAACACACTATGGCTGCTTAAAGGGAAAGGTGGGGTGGGGTGATGCATAAAACAAGGGTTTCAAATGAGCTCAGATACCGTTCCATAAACCCAATATGTAATAGAAAGACCTACTCCTTGCTCAGTGAACTGGACTCAACACCCCCTATTCACCGCACAAGAATATATCTGACTAGTAAGAATCTTAAAACCTATGTATTGATATCTCTCTGGAAGTGAGTCAAGTGGCTGTAAAGCGGCAGAAACACAGCCGTGAAAAGCAGCTAAACCCCATTATAAAAATAAATTCCTTTTAAAAACCCGTGAAACAAAGACAGTGAAAGAGAGAGAAATTCTTACAAAATTCGTTCAGGGGCTGTGATGCAACCTGGATTGACCATATCTAGACCCACAGCTGGAGGAGACATAAGGGTGGACACTCTCGGGGCTGAGAGGTTTGGTGAGGTTGGGGGAGCAAACGCAGAGCCTTTAAAGTAATACTGCCTGTTACCCATCCCATGGGTCCCAAATCTCCAGGTTCAAGGGCATCTTCCTACCTCGAAAACATGCATGAGAAACCCAGAAGGTGGTACACCGTGTGATCGGGAAAGGTTTCTAAAACGCACCTCATTTCTCATCTCCTTGTGCTCGGGTTCGCCATTCCAGCCGCTTTACTAGCAATCTCCCTCCTTGGAGAATCAGCACCTTTAACCTCCCGTTCCGTACAGCTTGCAATTTGTCCTGAGGATGAACGGGAAGAGGGGGAGCCAATGAGAGACTAGCTCTAGGTGTTGGGACAGGCACAGGTCACTCTATTTTCCCATCAGGAAGAAGAATTAACCACAGGCTCAGCCTGCCGCCCGGAAGCAGAATAGGGCCTGAGGCGATCCTGCGCTTTTGCGGCCAGCTCCCAAAAAAGCGAGTTGAAAAATGGAGCTCAGGGGCACTGCAATTCACAAACCTGCAGAGTTATAAATGATAACTCTCGTCCACAAATATATTGAGGGAAGGCAACGAAGAGGATCTGAAAGCAAGGCAGAATTGCAGGAAACAGATTTCAGGAGGTCGATTCGAATCGCCTTTAAAGCACATGAAAAGCGGCAAAACGTCGACAATGATGCCCTTGGCCAAAAAGGGCGTATGCGTTTTTTCCTGAATATATTCAGGAAAAAACGCATACGCCCTTTTTGGCCAACCAAGCAACCTGGAAAGGCAAATCGGCGCTACAAAGAAGTCTCGCTTCCCATCGGTCAAAAGGGCCATGCGGAAAAAAGTGTCAAAACCAGAAATGCAGAACAGGCCATGGAGAAATGGGAGCCTTGCTACGCTGATGGGCGGGATGTAAATTGCCAACAGCCACTCTGGAGAAGTGTACGGTGTGTCCTGAAACATCGAAAAAACACAGCTTAGAGCGCATAGGGCACTTCCACTCATGGGCGTATAAATTGGGAAAACTAAAAATCAGCAAGACACAGGCACCCCAAAGTTTGGGGCTGCTCTGTTGACAAGAACCTCCACTTCGTGACACCTTAAATATCCCAGGAAAGAGAAAAATGGATAAAGAAGTGGTGGTCCTTATGTACAATGGAATATCCCTCAGCCACGAAATCAATGTCATAAGGCTAGTAGCAGCATGATGAGTGGCTTTAGCTACGACGATTCTAAGTGAAATAAGTCACACAGAAAAAGACACTTATCATAAGCTATCACTTATAGAGGGAATGTAAAAACCGCTACACTTGAACTGAATTACAAAACAGAACAGAGTCACACGTTTAGAAAACACACTATGGCTGCTTAACGGGAAAGGTGGGGTGGGGTGATGCATAAAACAAGGGTTTCAAATGAGCTCAGATACCGTTCCATAAACCCAATATGTAATAGAAAGACCTACTCCTTGCTCAGTGAACTGGACTCAACACCCCCTATTCACCGCACAAGAATATATCTGACTAGTAAGAATCTTAAAACCTATGTATTGATATCTCTCTGGAAGTGAGTCAAGTGGCTGTAATGCGGCAGAAACACAGCCGTGAAAAGCAGCTAAACCCCATTATAAAAATAAATTCCTTTTAAAAACCCGTGAAACAAAGACAGTGAAAGAGAGAGAAATTCTTACAAAATTCGTTCAGGGGCTGTGATGCAACCTGGATTGACCATATCTAGACCCACAGCTGGATGAGACATAAGGGTGGACACTCTCGGGGCTGAGAGGTTTGGTGAGGTTGGGGGAGCAAACGCAGAGCCTTTAAAGTAATACTGCCTGTTACCCATCCCATGGGTCCCAAATCTCCAGGTTCAAGGGCATCTTCCTACCTCGAAAACATGCATGAGAAACCCAGAAGGTGGTACACCGTGTGATCGGGAAAGGTTTCTAAAACGCACCTCATTTCTCATCTCCTTGTGCTCGGGTTCGCCATTCCAGCCGCTTTACTAGCAATCTCCCTCCTTGGAGAATCAGCACCTTTAACCTCCCGTTCCGTACAGCTTGCAATTTGTCCTGAGGATGAACGGGAAGAGGGGGAGCCAATGAGAGACTAGCTCTAGGTGTTGGGACAGGCACAGGTCACTCTATTTTCCCATCAGGAAGAAGAATTAACCACAGGCTCAGCCTGCCGCCCGGAAGCAGAATAGGGCCTGAGGCGATCCTGCGCTTTTGCGGCCAGCTCCCAAAAAAGCGAGTTGAAAAATGGAGCTCAGGGGCACTGCAATTCACAAACCTGCAGAGTTATAAATGATAACTCTCGTCCACAAATATATTGAGGGAAGGCAACGAAGAGGATCTGAAAGCAAGGCAGAATTGCAGGACACAGATTTCAGGAGGTCGATTCGAATCGCCTTTAAAGCACATGAAAAGCGGCAAAACGTCGACAATGATGCCCTTGGCCAAAAAGGGCGTATGCGTTTTTTCCTGAATATATTCAGGAAAAAACGCATACGCCCTTTTTGGCCAACCAAGCAACCTGGAAAGGCAAATCAGCGCTACAAAGAAGTCTCGCTTCCCATCGGTCAAAAGGGCCATGCGGAAAAAAGTGTCAAAACCAGAAATGCAGAACAGGCCATGGAGAAATGGGAGCCTTGCTACGCTGATGGGCGGGATGTAAATTGCCAACAGCCACTCTGGAGAAGTGTACGGTGTGTCCTGAAACATCGAAAAAACACAGCTTAGAGCGCATAGGGCACTTCCACTCATGGGCGTATAAATTGGGAAAACTAAAAATCAGCAAGACACAGGCACCCCAAAGTTTGGGGCTGCTCTGTTGACAAGAACCTCCACTTCGTGACACCTTAAATATCCCAGGAAAGAGAAAAATGGATAAAGAAGTGGTGGTCCTTATGTACAATGGAATATCACTCAGCCATGAAATCAATGTCATAAGGCTAGTAGCAGCATGATGAGTGGCTTTAGCTACGACGATTCTATGTGAAATAAGTCATACAGAAAACACACTTATTATAAGCTATCACTTATAGAGGGAATGTAAAAACCACTACACTTGAACTGAATTACAAAACAGAACAGAGTCACACGTTTAGAAAACACACTATGGCTGCTTAACGGGAAAGGTGGGGTGGGGTGATGCATAAAACAAGGGTTTCAAATGAGCTCAGATACCGTTCCATAAACCCAATATGTAATAGAAAGACCTACTCCTTGCTCAGTGAACTGGACTCAACACCCCCTATTCACCGCACAAGAATATATCTGACTAGTAAGAATCTTAAAACCTATGTATTGATATCTCTCTGGAAGTGAGTCAAGTGGCTGTAAAGCGGCAGAAACACAGCCGTGAAAAGCAGCTAAACCCCATTATAAAAATAAATTCCTTTTAAAAACCCGTGAAACAAAGACAGTGAAAGAGAGAGAAATTCTTACAAAATTTGTTCAGGGGCTGTGATGCAACCTGGATTGACCATATCTAGACCCACAGCTGGAGGAGACATAAGGGTGGACACTCTCGGGGCTGAGAGGTTTGGTGAGGTTGGGGGAGCAAACGCAGAGCCTTTAAAGTAATACTGCCTGTTACCCATCCCATGGGTCCCAAATCTCCAGGTTCAAGGGCATCTTCCTACCTCGAAAACATGCATGAGAAACCCAGAAGGTGGTACACCGTGTGATCGGGAAAGGTTTCTAAAACGCACCTCATTTCTCATCTCCTTGTGCTCGGGTTCGCCATTCCAGCCGCTTTACTAGCAATCTCCCTCCTTGGAGAATCAGCACCTTTAACCTCCCGTTCCGTACAGCTTGCAATTTGTCCTGAGGATGAACGGGAAGAGGGGGAGCCAATGAGAGACTAGCTCTAGGTGTTGGGACAGGCACAGGTCACTCTATTTTCCCATCAGGAAGAAGAATTAACCACAGGCTCAGCCTGCCGCCCGGAAGCAGAATAGGGCCTGAGGCGATCCTGCGCTTTTGCGGCCAGCTCCCAAAAAAGCGAGTTGAAAAATGGAGCTCAGGGGCACTGCAATTCACAAACCTGCAGAGTTATAAATGATAACTCTCGTCCACAAATATATTGAGGGAAGGCAACGAAGAGGATCTGAAAGCAAGGCAGAATTGCAGGAAACAGATTTCAGGAGGTCGATTCGAATCGCCTTTAAAGCACATGAAAAGCGGCAAAACGTCGACAATGATGCCCTTGGCCAAAAAGGGCGTATGCGTTTTTTCCTGAATATATTCAGGAAAAAACGCATACGCCCTTTTTGGCCAACCAAGCAACCTGGAAAGGCAAATCAGCGCTACAAAGAAGTCTCGCTTCCCATCGGTCAAAAGGGCCATGCGGAAAAAAGTGTCAAAACCAGAAATGCAGAACAGGCCATGGAGAAATGGGAGCCTTGCTACGCTGATGGGCGGGATGTAAATTGCCAACAGCCACTCTGGAGAAGTGTACGGTGTGTCCTGAAACATCGAAAAAACACAGCTTAGAGCGCATAGGGCACTTCCACTCATGGGCGTATAAATTGGGAAAACTAAAAATCAGCAAGACACAGGCACCCCAAAGTTTGGGGCTGCTCTGTTGACAAGAACCTCCACTTCGTGACACCTTAAATATCCCAGGAAAGAGAAAAATGGATAAAGAAGTGGTGGTCCTTATGTACAATGGAATATCACTCAGCCATGAAATCAATGTCATAAGGCTAGTAGCAGCATGATGAGTGGCTTTAGCTACGACGATTCTATGTGAAATAAGTCATACAGAAAACACACTTATTATAAGCTATCACTTATAGAGGGAATGTAAAAACCACTACACTTGAACTGAATTACAAAACAGAACAGAGTCACACGTTTAGAAAACACACTATGGCTGCTTAAAGGGAAAGGTGGGGTGGGGTGATGCATAAAACAAGGGTTTCAAATGAGCTCAGATACCGTTCCATAAACCCAATATGTAATAGAAAGACCTACTCCTTGCTCAGTGAACTGGACTCAACACCCCCTATTCACCGCACAAGAATATATCTGACTAGTAAGAATCTTAAAACCTATGTATTGATATCTCTCTGGAAGTGAGTCAAGTGGCTGTAAAGCCGCATAAACACAGCCGTGAAAAACAGCTAAACCCCATTATAAAAATAAATTCCTTTTAAAAACCCGTGAAACAAAGACAGTGAAAGAGAGAGAATTTCTTACAAAATTCGTTCAGGGGCTGTGATGCAACCTGGATTGACCATATCTAGACCCACAGCTGGATGAGACATAAGGGTGGACACTCTCCGGGCTGAGAGGTTTGGTGAGGTTGGGGGAGCAAACGCAGAGCCTTTAAAGTAATACTGCCTGTTACCCATCCCATGGGTCCCAAATCTCCAGGTTCAAGAGCATCTTCCTACCTCGAAAACATGCATGAGAAACCCAGAAGGTGGTACACCGTGTGATCGGGAAAGGTTTCTAAAACACACCTCATTTCTCATCTCCTTGTGCTCGGGTTCGCCATTCCAGCCGCTTTACTAGCAATCTCCCTCCTTGGAGAATCAGCACCTTTAACCTCCCGTTCCGTACAGCTTGCAATTTGTCCTGAGGATGAACGGGAAGAGGGGGAGCCAATGAGAGACTAGCTCTAGGTGTTGGGACAGGCACAGGTCACTCTATTTTCCCATCAGGAAGAAGAATTAACCACAGGCTCAGCCTGCCGCCCGGAAGCAGAATAGGGCCTGAGGCGATCCTGCGCTTTTGCGGCCAGCTCCCAAAAAAGCGAGTTGAAAAATGGAGCTCAGGGGCACTGCAATTCACAAACCTGCAGAGTTATAAATGATAACTCTCGTCCACAAATATATTGAGGGAAGGCAACGAAGAGGATCTGAAAGCAAGGCAGAATTGCAGGAAACAGATTTCAGGAGGTCGATTCGAATCGCCTTTAAAGCACATGAAAAGCGGCAAAACGTCGACAATGATGCCCTTGGCCAAAAAGGGCGTATGCGTTTTTTCCTGAATATATTCAGGAAAAAACGCATACGCCCTTTTTGGCCAACCAAGCAACCTGGAAAGGCAAATCGGCGCTACAAAGAAGTCTCGCTTCCCATCGGTCAAAAGGGCCATGCGGAAAAAAGTGTCAAAACCAGAAATGCAGAACAGGCCATGGAGAAATGGGAGCCTTGCTACGCTGATGGGCGGGATGTAAATTGCCAACAGCCACTCTGGAGAAGTGTACGGTGTGTCCTGAAACATCGAAAAAACACAGCTTAGAGCGCATAGGGCACTTCCACTCATGGGCGTATAAATTGGGAAAACTAAAAATCAGCAAGACACAGGCACCCCAAAGTTTGGGGCTGCTCTGTTGACAAGAACCTCCACTTCGTGACACCTTAAATATCCCAGGAAAGAGAAAAATGGATAAAGAAGTGGTGGTCCTTATGTACAATGGAATATCCCTCAGCCATGAAATCAATGTCATAAGGCTAGTAGCAGCATGATGAGTGGCTTTAGCTACGACGATTCTATGTGAAATAAGTCATACAGAAAACACACTTATTATAAGCTATCACTTATAGAGGGAATGTAAAAACCACTACACTTGAACTGAATTACAAAACAGAACAGAGTCACACGTTTAGAAAACACACTATGGCTGCTTAAAGGGAAAGGTGGGGTGGGGTGATGCATAAAACAAGGGTTTCAAATGAGCTCAGATACCGTTCCATAAACCCAATATGTAATAGAAAGACCTACTCCTTGCTCAGTGAACTGGACTCAACACCCCCTATTCACCGCACAAGAATATATCTGACTAGTAAGAATCTTAAAACCTATGTATTGATATCTCTCTGGAAGTGAGTCAAGTGGCTGTAAAGCCGCATAAACACAGCCGTGAAAAACAGCTAAACCCCATTATAAAAATAAATTCCTTTTAAAAACCCGTGAAACAAAGACAGTGAAAGAGAGAGAATTTCTTACAAAATTCGTTCAGGGGCTGTGATGCAACCTGGATTGACCATATCTAGACCCACAGCTGGAGGAGACATAAGGGTGGACACTCTCGGGGCTGAGAGGTTTGGTGAGGTTGGGGGAGCAAACGCAGAGCCTTTAAAGTAATACTGCCTGTTACCCATCCCATGGGTCCCAAATCTCCAGGTTCAAGAGCATCTTCCTACCTCGAAAACATGCATGAGAAACCCAGAAGGTGGTACACCGTGTGATCGGGAAAGGTTTCTAAAACGCACCTCATTTCTCATCTCCTTGTGCTCGGGTTCGCCATTCCAGCCGCTTTACTAGCAATCTCCCTCCTTGGAGAATCAGCACCTTTAACCTCCCGTTCCGTACAGCTTGCAATTTGTCCTGAGGATGAACCGGAAGAGGGGGAGCCAATGAGAGACTAGCTCTAGGTGTTGGGACAGGCACAGGTCACTCTATTTTCCCATCAGGAAGAAGAATTAACCACAGGCTCAGCCTGCCGCCCGGAAGCAGAATAGGGCCTGAGGCAGTCCTGCGCTTTTGCGGCCAGCTCCCAAAAAAGGGAGTTGAAAAATGGAGCTCAGGGGCACTGCAATTCACAAACCTGCAGAGTTATAAATGATAACTCTCGTCCACAAATATATTGAGGGAAGGCAACGAAGAGGATCTGAAAGCAAGGCAGAATTGCAGGAAACAGATTTCAGGAGGTCGATTCGAATCGCCTTTAAAGCACATGAAAAGCGGCAAAACGTCGACAATGATGCCCTTGGCCAAAAAGGGCGTATGCGTTTTTTCCTGAATATATTCAGGAAAAAACGCATACGCCCTTTTTGGCCAACCAAGCAACCTGGAAAGGCAAATCGGCGCTACAAAGAAGTCTCGCTTCCCATCGGTCAAAAGGGCCATGCGGAAAAAAGTGTCAAAACCAGAAATGCAGAACAGGCCATGGAGAAATGGGAGCCTTGCTACGCTGATGGGCGGGATGTAAATTGCCAACAGCCACTCTGGAGAAGTGTACGGTGTGTCCTGAAACATCGAAAAAACACAGCTTAGAGCGCATAGGGCACTTCCACTCATGGGCGTATAAATTGGGAAAACTAAAAATCAGCAAGACACAGGCACCCCAAAGTTTGGGGCTGCTCTGTTGACAAGAACCTCCACTTCGTGACACCTTAAATATCCCAGGAAAGAGAAAAATGGATAAAGAAGTGGTGGTCCTTATGTACAATGGAATATCACTCAGCCATGAAATCAATGTCATAAGGCTAGTAGCAGCATGATGAGTGGCTTTAGCTACGACGATTCTATGTGAAATAAGTCATACAGAAAACACACTTATTATAAGCTATCACTTATAGAGGGAATGTAAAAACCACTACACTTGAACTGAATTACAAAACAGAACAGAGTCACACGTTTAGAAAACACACTATGGCTGCTTAAAGGGAAAGGTGGGGTGGGGTGATGCATAAAACAAGGGTTTCAAATGAGCTCAGATACCGTTCCATAAACCCAATATGTAATAGAAAGACCTACTCCTTGCTCAGTGAACTGGACTCAACACCCCCTATTCACCGCACAAGAATATATCTGACTAGTAAGAATCTTAAAACCTATGTATTGATATCTCTCTGGAAGTGAGTCAAGTGGCTGTAAAGCCGCATAAACACAGCCGTGAAAAACAGCTAAACCCCATTATAAAAATAAATTCCTTTTAAAAACCCGTGAAACAAAGACAGTGAAAGAGAGAGAATTTCTTACAAAATTCGTTCAGGGGCTGTGATGCAACCTGGATTGACCATATCTAGACCCACAGCTGGAGGAGACATAAGGGTGGACACTCTCGGGGCTGAGAGGTTTGGTGAGGTTGGGGGAGCAAACGCAGAGCCTTTAAAGTAATACTGCCTGTTACCCATCCCATGGGTCCCAAATCTCCAGGTTCAAGAGCATCTTCCTACCTCGAAAACATGCATGAGAAACCCAGAAGGTGGTACACCGTGTGATCGGGAAAGGTTTCTAAAACGCACCTCATTTCTCATCTCCTTGTGCTCGGGTTCGCCATTCCAGCCGCTTTACTAGCAATCTCCCTCCTTGGAGAATCAGCACCTTTAACCTCCCGTTCCGTACAGCTTGCAATTTGTCCTGAGGATGAACGGGAAGAGGGGGAGCCAATGAGAGACTAGCTCTAGGTGTTGGGACAGGCACAGGTCACTCTATTTTCCCATCAGGAAGAAGAATTAACCACAGGCTCAGCCTGCCGCCCGGAAGCAGAATAGGGCCTGAGGCAGTCCTGCGCTTTTGCGGCCAGCTCCCAAAAAAGGGAGTTGAAAAATGGAGCTCAGGGGCACTGCAATTCACAAACCTGCAGAGTTATAAATGATAACTCTCGTCCACAAATATATTGAGGGAAGGCAACGAAGAGGATCTGAAAGCAAGGCAGAATTGCAGGAAACAGATTTCAGGAGGTCGATTCGAATCGCCTTTAAAGCACATGAAAAGCGGCAAAACGTCGACAATGATGCCCTTGGCCAAAAAGGGCGTATGCGTTTTTTCCTGAATATATTCAGGAAAAAACGCATACGCCCTTTTTGGCCAACCAAGCAACCTGGAAAGGCAAATCGGCGCTACAAAGAAGTCTCGCTTCCCATCGGTCAAAAGGGCCATGCGGAAAAAAGTGTCAAAACCAGAAATGCAGAACAGGCCATGGAGAAATGGGAGCCTTGCTACGCTGATGGGCGGGATGTAAATTGCCAACAGCCACTCTGGAGAAGTGTACGGTGTGTCCTGAAACATCGAAAAAACACAGCTTAGAGCGCATAGGGCACTTCCACTCATGGGCGTATAAATTGGGAAAACTAAAAATCAGCAAGACACAGGCACCCCAAAGTTTGGGGCTGCTCTGTTGACAAGAACCTCCACTTCGTGACACCTTAAATATCCCAGGAAAGAGAAAAATGGATAAAGAAGTGGTGGTCCTTATGTACAATGGAATATCACTCAGCCATGAAATCAATGTCATAAGGCTAGTAGCAGCATGATGAGTGGCTTTAGCTACGACGATTCTATGTGAAATAAGTCATACAGAAAACACACTTATTATAAGCTATCACTTATAGAGGGAATGTAAAAACCACTACACTTGAACTGAATTACAAAACAGAACAGAGTCACACGTTTAGAAAACACACTATGGCTGCTTAAAGGGAAAGGTGGGGTGGGGTGATGCATAAAACAAGGGTTTCAAATGAGCTCAGATACCGTTCCATAAACCCAATATGTAATAGAAAGACCTACTCCTTGCTCAGTGAACTGGACTCAACACCCCCTATTCACCGCACAAGAATATATCTGACTAGTAAGAATCTTAAAACCTATGTATTGATATCTCTCTGGAAGTGAGTCAAGTGGCTGTAAAGCCGCATAAACACAGCCGTGAAAAACAGCTAAACCCCATTATAAAAATAAATTCCTTTTAAAAACCCGTGAAACAAAGACAGTGAAAGAGAGAGAATTTCTTACAAAATTCGTTCAGGGGCTGTGATGCAACCTGGATTGACCATATCTAGACCCACAGCTGGAGGAGACATAAGGGTGGACACTCTCGGGGCTGAGAGGTTTGGTGAGGTTGGGGGAGCAAACGCAGAGCCTTTAAAGTAATACTGCCTGTTACCCATCCCATGGGTCCCAAATCTCCAGGTTCAAGAGCATCTTCCTACCTCGAAAACATGCATGAGAAACCCAGAAGGTGGTACACCGTGTGATCGGGAAAGGTTTCTAAAACGCACCTCATTTCTCATCTCCTTGTGCTCGGGTTCGCCATTCCAGCCGCTTTACTAGCAATCTCCCTCCTTGGAGAATCAGCACCTTTAACCTCCCGTTCCGTACAGCTTGCAATTTGTCCTGAGGATGAACGGGAAGAGGGGGAGCCAATGAGAGACTAGCTCTAGGTGTTGGGACAGGCACAGGTCACTCTATTTTCCCATCAGGAAGAAGAATTAACCACAGGCTCAGCCTGCCGCCCGGAAGCAGAATAGGGCCTGAGGCAGTCCTGCGCTTTTGCGGCCAGCTCCCAAAAAAGGGAGTTGAAAAATGGAGCTCAGGGGCACTGCAATTCACAAACCTGCAGAGTTATAAATGATAACTCTCGTCCACAAATATATTGAGGGAAGGCAACGAAGAGGATCTGAAAGCAAGGCAGAATTGCAGGAAACAGATTTCAGGAGGTCGATTCGAATCGCCTTTAAAGCACATGAAAAGCGGCAAAACGTCGACAATGATGCCCTTGGCCAAAAAGGGCGTATGCGTTTTTTCCTGAATATATTCAGGAAAAAACGCATACGCCCTTTTTGGCCAACCAAGCAACCTGGAAAGGCAAATCGGCGCTACAAAGAAGTCTCGCTTCCCATCGGTCAAAAGGGCCATGCGGAAAAAAGTGTCAAAACCAGAAATGCAGAACAGGCCATGGAGAAATGGGAGCCTTGCTACGCTGATGGGCGGGATGTAAATTGCCAACAGCCACTCTGGAGAAGTGTACGGTGTGTCCTGAAACATCGAAAAAACACAGCTTAGAGCACATAGGGCACTTCCACTCATGGGCGTATAAATTGGGAAAACTAAAAATCAGCAAGACACAGGCACCCCAAAGTTTGGGGCTGCTCTGTTGACAAGAACCTCCACTTCTTGACACCTTAAATATCCCAGGAAAGAGAAAAATGGATAAAGAAGTGGTGGTCCTTATGTACAATGGAATATCCCTCAGCCATGAAATCAATGTCATAAGGCTAGTAGCAGCATGATGAGTGGCTTTAGCTACGACGATTCTATGTGAAATAAGTCATACAGAAAACACACTTATTATAAGCTATCACTTATAGAGGGAATGTAAAAACCACTACACTTGAACTGAATTACAAAACAGAACAGAGTCACACGTTTAGAAAACACACTATGGCTGCTTAAAGGGAAAGGTGGGGTGGGGTGATGCATAAAACAAGGGTTTCAAATGAGCTCAGATACCGTTCCATAAACCCAATATGTAATAGAAAGACCTACTCCTTGCTCAGTGAACTGGACTCAACACCCCCTATTCACCGCACAAGAATATATCTGACTAGTAAGAATCTTAAAACCTATGTATTGATATCTCTCTGGAAGTGAGTCAAGTGGCTGTAAAGCCGCATAAACACAGCCGTGAAAAACAGCTAAACCCCATTATAAAAATAAATTCCTTTTAAAAACCCGTGAAACAAAGACAGTGAAAGAGAGAGAATTTCTTACAAAATTCGTTCAGGGGCTGTGATGCAACCTGGATTGACCATATCTAGACCCACAGCTGGAGGAGACATAAGGGTGGACACTCTCGGGGCTGAGAGGTTTGGTGAGGTTGGGGGAGCAAACGCAGAGCCTTTAAAGTAATACTGCCTGTTACCCATCCCATGGGTCCCAAATCTCCAGGTTCAAGGGCATCTTCCTACCTCGAAAACATGCATGAGAAACCCAGAAGGTGGTACACCGTGTGATCGGGAAAGGTTTCTAAAACGCACCTCATTTCTCATCTCCTTGTGCTCGGGTTCGCCATTCCAGCCGCTTTACTAGCAATCTCCCTCCTTGGAGAATCAGCACCTTTAACCTCCCGTTCCGTACAGCTTGCAATTTGTCCTGAGGATGAACGGGAAGAGGGGGAGCCAATGAGAGACTAGCTCTAGGTGTTGGGACAGGCACAGGTCACTCTATTTTCCCATCAGGAAGAAGAATTAACCACAGGCTCAGCCTGCCGCCCGGAAGCAGAATAGGGCCTGAGGCGATCCTGCGCTTTTGCGGCCAGCTCCCAAAAAAGCGAGTTGAAAAATGGAGCTTAGGGGCACTGCAATTCACAAACCTGCAGAGTTATAAATGATAACTCTCGTCCACAAATATATTGAGGGAAGGCAACGAAGAGGATCTGAAAGCAAGGCAGAATTGCAGGAAACAGATTTCAGGAGGTCGATTCGAATCGCCTTTAAAGCACATGAAAAGCGGCAAAACGTCGACAATGATGCCCTTGGCCAAAAAGGGCGTATGCGTTTTTTCCTGAATATATTCAGGAAAAAACGCATACGCCCTTTTTGGCCAACCAAGCAACCTGGAAAGGCAAATCGGCGCTACAAAGAAGTCTCGCTTCCCATCGGTCAAAAGGGCCATGCGGAAAAAAGTGTCAAAACCAGAAATGCAGAACAGGCCATGGAGAAATGGGAGCCTTGCTACGCTGATGGGCGGGATGTAAATTGCCAACAGCCACTCTGGAGAAGTGTACGGTATGTCCTGAAACATCGAAAAAACACAGCTTAGAGCGCATAGGGCACTTCCACTCATGGGCGTATAAATTGGGAAAACTAAAAATCAGCAAGACACAGGCACCCCAAAGTTTAGGGCTGCTCTGTTGACAAGAAGCTCCACTTCATGACACCTTAAATATCCCAGGAAAGAGAAAAATGGATAAAGAAGTGGTGGTCCTTATGTACAATGGTATATCCCTCAGCCATGAAATCAATGTCATAAGGCTAGTAGCAGCATGATGAGTGGCTTTAGCTACGACGATTCTAAGTGAAATAAGTCACACAGAAAAAGACACTTATCATAAGCTATCACTTATAGAGGGAATGTAAAAACCGCTATACTTGAACTGAATTACAAAACAGAACAGAGTCACACGTTTACAAATCACACTATGGCTGCTTAACGGGAAAGGTGGGGTAGGGTGATGCATAAAACAAGGGTTTCAAATGAGCTCAGATACCGTTCCATAAACCCAATATGTAATAGAAAGACCTACTCCTTGCTCAGTGAACTGGACTCAACACCCCCTATTCACCACACAAGAATATATCTGACTAGTAAGAATCTTAAAACCTATGTATTGATATCTCTCTGGAAGTGAGTCAAGTGGCTGTAAAGCGGCAGAAACACAGCCGTGAAAAGCAGCTAAACCCCATTATAAAAATAAATTCCTTTTAAAAACCCGTGAAACAAAGACAGTGAAAGAGAGAGAAATTCTTACAAAATTCGTTCAGGGGCTGTGATGCAACCTGGATTGACCATATCTAGACCCACAGCTGGAGGAGACATAAGGGTGGACACTCTCGGGGCTGAGAGGTTTGGTGAGGTTGGGGGAGCAAATGCAGAGCCTTTAAAGTAATACTGCCTGTTACCCATCCCATGGGTCCCAAATCTCCAGGTTCAAGGGCATCTTCCTACCTCGAAATCATGCATGAGAAACCCAGAAGGTGGTACACCGTGTGATCGGGAAAGGTTTCTAAAACGCACCTCATTTCTCATCTCCTTGTGCTCGGGTTCGCCATTCCAGCCGCTTTACTAGCAATCTCCCTCCTTGGAGAATCAGCACCTTTAACCTCCCGTTCCGTACAGCTTGCAATTTGTCCTGAGGATGAACGGGAAGAGGGGGAGCCAATGAGAGACTAGCTCTAGGTGTTGGGACAGGCACAGGTCACTCTATTTTCCCATCAGGAAGAAGAATTAACCACAGGCTCAGCCTGCCGCCCGGAAGCAGAATAGGGCCTGAGGCAATCCTGCGCTTTTGCGGCCAGCTCCCAAAAAAGCGAGTTGAAAAATGGAGCTCAGGGGCACTGCAATTCACAAACCTGCAGAGTTATAAATGATAACTCTCGTCCACAAATATATTGAGGGAAGGCAACGAAGAGGATCTGAAAGCAAGGCAGAATTGCAGGAAACAGATTTCAGGAGGTCGATTCGAATCGCCTTTAAAGCACATGAAAAGCGGCAAAACGTCGACAATGATGCCCTTGGCCAAAAAGGGCGTATGCGTTTTTTCCTGAATATATTCAGGAAAAAACGCATACGCCCTTTTTGGCCAACCAAGCAACCTGGAAAGGCAAATCGGCGCTACAAAGAAGTCTCGCTTCCCATCGGTCAAAAGGGCCATGCGGAAAAAAGTGTCAAAACCAGAAATGCAGAACAGGCCATGGAGAAATGGGAGCCTTGCTACGCTGATGGGCGGGATGTAAATTGCCAACAGCCACTCTGGAGAAGTGTACGGTGTGTCCTGAAACATCGAAAAAACACAGCTTAGAGCGCATAGGGCACTTCCACTCATGGGCGTATAAATTGGGAAAACTAAAAATCAGCAAGACACAGGCACCCCAAAGTTTGGGGCTGCTCTGTTGACAAGAACCTCCACTTCGTGACACCTTAAATATCCCAGGAAAGAGAAAAATGGATAAAGAAGTGGTGGTCCTTATGTACAATGGAATATCCCTCAGCCATGAAATCAATGTCATAAGGCTAGTAGCAGCATGATGAGTGGCTTTAGCTACGACGATTCTAAGTGAAATAAGTCACACAGAAAAAGACACTTATCATAAGCTATCACTTATAGAGGGAATGTAAAAACCGCTACACTTGAACTGAATTACAAAACAGAACAGAGTCACACGTTTAGAAAACACACTATGGCTGCTTAACGGGAAAGGTGGGGTGGGGTGATGCATAAAACAAGGGTTTCAAATGAGCTCAGATACCGTTCCATAAACCCAATATGTAATAGAAAGACCTACTCCTTGCTCAGTGAACTGGACTCAACACCCCCTATTCACCGCACAAGAATATATCTGACTAGTAAGAATCTTAAAACCTATGTATTGATATCTCTCTGGAAGTGAGTCAAGTGGCTGTAATGCGGCAGAAACACAGCCGTGAAAAGCAGCTAAACCCCATTATAAAAATAAATTCCTTTTAAAAACCCGTGAAACAAAGACAGTGAAAGAGAGAGAAATTCTTACAAAATTCGTTCAGGGGCTGTGATGCAACCTGGATTGACCATATCTAGACCCACAGCTGGAGGAGACATAAGGGTGGACACTCTCGGGGCTGAGAGGTTTGGTGAGGTTGGGGGAGCAAACGCAGAGCCTTTAAAGTAATACTGCCTGTTACCCATCCCATGGGTCCCAAATCTCCAGGTTCAAGGGCATCTTCCTACCTCGAAAACATGCATGAGAAACCCAGAAGGTGGTACACCGTGTGATCGGGAAAGGTTTCTAAAACGCACCTCATTTCTCATCTCCTTGTGCTCGGGTTCGCCATCCCAGCCGCTTTACTAGCAATCTCCCTCCTTGGAGAATCAGCACCTTTAACCTCCCGTTCCGTACAGCTTGCAATTTGTCCTGAGGATGAACGGGAAGAGGGGGAGCCAATGAGAGACTAGCTCTAGGTGTTGGGACAGGCACAGGTCACTCTATTTTCCCATCAGGAAGAAGAATTAACCACAGGCTCAGCCTGCCGCCCGGAAGCAGAATAGGGCCTGAGGCGATCCTGCGCTTTTGCGGCCAGCTCCCAAAAAAGCGAGTTGAAAAATGGAGCTCAGGGGCACTGCAATTCACAAACCTGCAGAGTTATAAATGATAACTCTCGTCCACAAATATATTGAGGGAAGGCAACGAAGAGGATCTGAAAGCAAGGCAGAATTGCAGGAAACAGATTTCAGGAGGTCGATTCGAATCGCCTTTAAAGCACATGAAAAGCGGCAAAACGTCGACAATGATGCCCTTGGCCAAAAAGGGCGTATGCGTTTTTTCCTGAATATATTCAGGAAAAAACGCATACGCCCTTTTTGGCCAACCAAGCAACCTGGAAAGGCAAATCGGCGCTACAAAGAAGTCTCGCTTCCCATCGGTCAAAAGGGCCATGCGGAAAAAAGTGTCAAAACCAGAAATGCAGAACAGGCCATGGAGAAATGGGAGCCTTGCTACGCTGATGGGCGGGATGTAAATTGCCAACAGCCACTCTGGAGAAGTGTACGGTGTGTCCTGAAACATCGAAAAAACACAGCTTAGAGCGCATAGGGCACTTCCACTCATGGGTGTATAAATTGGGAAAACTAAAAATCAGCAAGACACAGGCACCCCAAAGTTTAGGGCTGCTCTGTTGACAAGAAGCTCCACTTCATGACACCTTAAATATCCCAGGAAAGAGAAAAATGGATAAAGAAGTGGTGGTCCTTATGTACAATGGAATATCCCTCAGCCATGAAATCAATGTCATAAGGCTAGTAGCAGCATGATGAGTGGCTTTAGCTACGACGATTCTAAGTGAAATAAGTCACACAGAAAAAGACACTTATCATAAGCTATCACTTATAGAGGGAATGTAAAAACCGCTATACTTGAACTGAATTACAAAACAGAACAGAGTCACACGTTTACAAAACACACTATGGCTGCTTAACGGGAAAGGTGGGGTAGGGTGATGCATAAAACAAGGGTTTCAAATGAGCTCAGATACCGTTCCATAAACCCAATATGTAATAGAAAGACCTACTCCTTGCTCAGTGAACTGGACTCAACACCCCCTATTCACCACACAAGAATATATCTGACTAGTAAGAATCTTAAAACCTATGTATTGATATCTCTCTGGAAGTGAGTCAAGTGGCTGTAAAGCGGCAGAAACACAGCCGTGAAAAGCAGCTAAACCCCATTATAAAAATAAATTCCTTTTAAAAACCCGTGAAACAAAGACAGTGAAAGAGAGAGAAATTCTTACAAAATTCGTTCAGGGGCTGTGATGCAACCTGGATTGACCATATCTAGACCCACAGCTGGAGGAGACATAAGGGTGGACACTCTCGGGGCTGAGAGGTTTGGTGAGGTTGGGGGAGCAAACGCAGAGCCTTTAAAGTAATACTGCCTGTTACCCATCCCATGGGTCCCAAATCTCCAGGTTCAAGGGCATCTTCCTACCTCGAAAACATGCATGAGAAACCCAGAAGGTGGTACACCGTGTGATCGGGAAAGGTTTCTAAAACGCACCTCATTTCTCATCTCCTTGTGCTCGGGTTCGCCATTCCAGCCGCTTTACTAGCAATCTCCCTCCTTGGAGAATCAGCACCTTTAACCTCCCGTTCCGTACAGCTTGCAATTTGTCCTGAGGATGAACGGGAAGAGGGGGAGCCAATGAGAGACTAGCTCTAGGTGTTGGGACAGGCACAGGTCACTCTATTTTCCCATCAGGAAGAAGAATTAACCACAGGCTCAGCCTGCCGCCCGGAAGCAGAATAGGGCCTGAGGCGATCCTGCGCTTTTGCGGCCAGCTCCCAAAAAAGCGAGTTGAAAAATGGAGCTCAGGGGCACTGCAATTCACAAACCTGCAGAGTTATAAATGATAACTCTCGTCCACAAATATATTGAGGGAAGGCAACGAAGAGGATCTGAAAGCAAGGCAGAATTGCAGGAAACAGATTTCAGGAGGTCGATTCGAATCGCCTTTAAAGCACATGAAAAGCGGCAAAACGTCGACAATGATGCCCTTGGCCAAAAAGGGCGTATGCGTTTTTTCCTGAATATATTCAGGAAAAAACGCATACGCCCTTTTTGGCCAACCAAGCAACCTGGAAAGGCAAATCGGCGCTACAAAGAAGTCTCGCTTCCCATCGGTCAAAAGGGCCATGCGGAAAAAAGTGTCAAAACCAGAAATGCAGAACAGGCCATGGAGAAATGGGAGCCTTGCTACGCTGATGGGCGGGATGTAAATTGCCAACAGCCACTCTGGAGAAGTGTACGGTGTGTCCTGAAACATCGAAAAAACACAGCTTAGAGCGCATAGGGCACTTCCACTCATGGGCGTATAAATTGGGAAAACTAAAAATCAGCAAGACACAGGCACCCCAAAGTTTGGGGCTGCTCTGTTGACAAGAACCTCCACTTCGTGACACCTTAAATATCCCAGGAAAGAGAAAAATGGATAAAGAAGTGGTGGTCCTTATGTACAATGGAATATCCCTCAGCCATGAAATCAATGTCATAAGGCTAGTAGCAGCATGATGAGTGGCTTTAGCTACGACGATTCTAAGTGAAATAAGTCACACAGAAAAAGACACTTATCATAAGCTATCACTTATAGAGGGAATGTAAAAACCGCTACACTTGAACTGAATTACAAAACAGAACAGAGTCACACGTTTAGAAAACACACTATGGCTGCTTAACGGGAAAGGTGGGGTGGGGTGATGCATAAAACAAGGGTTTCAAATGAGCTCAGATACCGTTCCATAAACCCAATATGTAATAGAAAGACCTACTCCTTGCTCAGTGAACTGGACTCAACACCCCCTATTCACCGCACAAGAATATATCTGACTAGTAAGAATCTTAAAACCTATGTATTGATATCTCTCTGGAAGTGAGTCAAGTGGCTGTAAAGCGGCAGAAACACAGCCGTGAAAAGCAGCTAAACCCCATTATAAAAATAAATTCCTTTTAAAAACCCGTGAAACAAAGACAGTGAAAGAGAGAGAAATTCTTACAAAATTCGTTCAGGGGCTGTGATGCAACCTGGATTGACCATATCTAGACCCACAGCTGGAGGAGACATAAGGGTGGACACTCTCGGGGCTGAGAGGTTTGGTGAGGTTGGGGGAGCAAACGCAGAGCCTTTAAAGTAATACTGCCTGTTACCCATCCCATGGGTCCCAAATCTCCAGGTTCAAGGGCATCTTCCTACCTCGAAAACATGCATGAGAAACCCAGAAGGTGGTACACCGTGTGATCGGGAAAGGTTTCTAAAACGCACCTCATTTCTCATCTCCTTGTGCTCAGGTTCGCCATTCCAGCCGCTTTACTAGCAATCTCCCTCCTTGGAGAATCAGCACCTTTAACCTCCCGTTCCGTACAGCTTGCAATTTGTCCTGAGGATGAACGGGAAGAGGGGGAGCCAATGAGAGACTAGCTCTAGGTGTTGGGACAGGCACAGGTCACTCTATTTTCCCATCAGGAAGAAGAATTAACCACAGGCTCAGCCTGCCGCCCGGAAGCAGAATAGGGCCTGAGGCGATCCTGCGCTTTTGCGGCCAGCTCCCAAAAAAGCGAGTTGAAAAATGGAGCTCAGGGGCACTGCAATTCACAAACCTGCAGAGTTATAAATGATAACTCTCGTCCACAAATATATTGAGGGAAGGCAACGAAGAGGATCTGAAAGCAAGGCAGAATTGCAGGAAACAGATTTCAGGAGGTCGATTCGAATCGCCTTTAAAGCACATGAAAAGCGGCAAAACGTCGACAATGATGCCCTTGGCCAAAAAGGGCGTATGCGTTTTTTCCTGAATATATTCAGGAAAAAACGCATACGCCCTTTTTGGCCAACCAAGCAACCTGGAAAGGCAAATCAGCGCTACAAAGAAGTCTCGCTTCCCATCGGTCAAAAGGGCCATGCGGAAAAAAGTGTCAAAACCAGAAATGCAGAACAGGCCATGGAGAAATGGGAGCCTTGCTACGCTGATGGGCGGGATGTAAATTGCCAACAGCCACTCTGGAGAAGTGTACGGTGTGTCCTGAAACATCGAAAAAACACAGCTTAGAGCGCATAGGGCACTTCCACTCATGGGCGTATAAATTGGGAAAACTAAAAATCAGCAAGACACAGGCACCCCAAAGTTTGGGGCTGCTCTGTTGACAAGAACCTCCACTTCGTGACACCTTAAATATCCCAGGAAAGAGAAAAATGGATAAAGAAGTGGTGGTCCTTATGTACAATGGAATATCACTCAGCCATGAAATCAATGTCATAAGGCTAGTAGCAGCATGATGAGTGGCTTTAGCTACGACGATTCTATGTGAAATAAGTCATACAGAAAACACACTTATTATAAGCTATCACTTATAGAGGGAATGTAAAAACCACTACACTTGAACTGAATTACAAAACAGAACAGAGTCACACGTTTAGAAAACACACTATGGCTGCTTAACGGGAAAGGTGGGGTGGGGTGATGCATAAAACAAGGGTTTCAAATGAGCTCAGATACCGTTCCATAAACCCAATATGTAATAGAAAGACCTACTCCTTGCTCAGTGAACTGGACTCAACACCCCCTATTCACCGCACAAGAATATATATGACTAGTAAGAATCTTAAAACCTATGTATTGATATCTCTCTGGAAGTGAGTCAAGTGGCTGTAAAGCGGCAGAAACACAGCCGTGAAAAGCAGCTAAACCCCATTATAAAAATAAATTCCTTTTAAAAACCCGTGAAACAAAGACAGTGAAAGAGAGAGAAATTCTTACAAAATTCGTTCAGGGGCTGTGATGCAACCTGGATTGACCATATCTAGACCCACAGCTGGAGGAGACATAAGGGTGGACACTCTCGGGGCTGAGAGGTTTGGTGAGGTTGGGGGAGCAAACGCAGAGCCTTTAAAGTAATACTGCCTGTTACCCATCCCATGGGTCCCAAATCTCCAGGTTCAAGGGCATCTTCCTACCTCGAAAACATGCATGAGAAACCCAGAAGGTGGTACACCGTGTGATCGGGAAAGGTTTCTAAAACGCACCTCATTTCTCATCTCCTTGTGCTCGGGTTCGCCATTCCAGCCGCTTTACTAGCAATCTCCCTCCTTGGAGAATCAGCACCTTTAACCTCCCGTTCCGTACAGCTTGCAATTTGTCCTGAGGATGAACGGGAAGAGGGGGAGCCAATGAGAGACTAGCTCTAGGTGTTGGGACAGGCACAGGTCACTCTATTTTCCCATCAGGAAGAAGAATTAACCACAGGCTCAGCCTGCCGCCCGGAAGCAGAATAGGGCCTGAGGCGATCCTGCGCTTTTGCGGCCAGCTCCCAAAAAAGCGAGTTGAAAAATGGAGCTCAGGGGCACTGCAATTCACAAACCTGCAGAGTTATAAATGATAACTCTCGTCCACAAATATATTGAGGGAAGGCAACGAAGAGGATCTGAAAGCAAGGCAGAATTGCAGGAAACAGATTTCAGGAGGTCGATTCGAATCGCCTTTAAAGCACATGAAAAGCGGCAAAACGTCGACAATGATGCCCTTGGCCAAAAAGGGCGTATGCGTTTTTTCCTGAATATATTCAGGAAAAAACGCATACGCCCTTTTTGGCCAACCAAGCAACCTGGAAAGGCAAATCGGCGCTACAAAGAAGTCTCGCTTCCCATCGGTCAAAAGGGCCATGCGGAAAAAAGTGTCAAAACCAGAAATGCAGAACAGGCCATGGAGAAATGGGAGCCTTGCTACGCTGATGGGCGGGATGTAAATTGCCAACAGCCACTCTGGAGAAGTGTACGGTGTGTCCTGAAACATCGAAAAAACACAGCTTAGAGCGCATAGGGCACTTCCACTCATGGGCGTATAAATTGGGAAAACTAAAAATCAGCAAGACACAGGCACCCCAAAGTTTGGGGCTGCTCTGTTGACAAGAACCTCCACTTCGTGACACCTTAAATATCCCAGGAAAGAGAAAAATGGATAAAGAAGTGGTGGTCCTTATGTACAATGGAATATCCCTCAGCCATGAAATCAATGTCATAAGGCTAGTAGCAGCATGATGAGTGGCTTTAGCTACGACGATTCTATGTGAAATAAGTCATACAGAAAACACACTTATTATAAGCTATCACTTATAGAGGGAATGTAAAAACCACTACACTTGAACTGAATTACAAAACAGAACAGAGTCACACGTTTAGAAAACACACTATGGCTGCTTAACGGGAAAGGTGGGGTGGGGTGATGCATAAAACAAGGGTTTCAAATGAGCTCAGATACCGTTCCATAAACCCAATATGTAATAGAAAGACCTACTCCTTGCTCAGTGAACTGGACTCAACACCCCCTATTCACCGCACAAGAATATATCTGACTAGTAAGAATCTTAAAACCTATGTATTGATATCTCTCTGGAAGTGAGTCAAGTGGCTGTAAAGCGGCAGAAACACAGCCGTGAAAAGCAGCTAAACCCCATTATAAAAATAAATTCCTTTTAAAAACCCGTGAAACAAAGACAGTGAAAGAGAGAGAAATTCTTACAAAATTCGTTCAGGGGCTGTGATGCAACCTGGATTGACCATATCTAGACCCACAGCTGGAGGAGACATAAGGGTGGACACTCTCGGGGCTGAGAGGTTTGGTGAGGTTGGGGGAGCAAACGCAGAGCCTTTAAAGTAATACTGCCTGTTACCCATCCCATGGGTCCCAAATCTCCAGGTTCAAGGGCATCTTCCTACCTCGAAAACATGCATGAGAAACCCAGAAGGTGGTACACCGTGTGATCGGGAAAGGTTTCTAAAACGCACCTCATTTCTCATCTCCTTGTGCGCGGGTTCGCCATTCCAGCCGCTTTACTAGCAATCTCCCTCCTTGGAGAATCAGCACCTTTAACCTCCCGTTCCGTACAGCTTGCAATTTGTCCTGAGGATGAACGGGAAGAGGGGGAGCCAATGAGAGACTAGCTCTAGGTGTTGGGACAGGCACAGGTCACTCTATTTTCCCATCAGGAAGAAGAATTAACCACAGGCTCAGCCTGCCGCCCGGAAGCAGAATAGGGCCTGAGGCAGTCCTGCGCTTTTGCGGCCAGCTCCCAAAAAAGGGAGTTGAAAAATGGAGCTCAGGGGCACTGCAATTCACAAACCTGCAGAGTTATAAATGATAACTCTCGTCCACAAATATATTGAGGGAAGGCAACGAAGAGGATCTGAAAGCAAGGCAGAATTGCAGGAAACAGATTTCAGGAGGTCGATTCGAATCGCCTTTAAAGCACATGAAAAGCGGCAAAACGTCGACAATGATGCCCTTGGCCAAAAAGGGCGTATGCGTTTTTTCCTGAATATATTCAGGAAAAAACGCATACGCCCTTTTTGGCCAACCAAGCAACCTGGAAAGGCAAATCGGCGCTACAAAGAAGTCTCGCTTCCCATCGGTCAAAAGGGCCATGCGGAAAAAAGTGTCAAAACCAGAAATGCAGAACAGGCCATGGAGAAATGGGAGCCTTGCTACGCTGATGGGCGGGATGTAAATTGCCAACAGCCACTCTGGAGAAGTGTACGGTGTGTCCTGAAACATCGAAAAAACACAGCTTAGAGCGCATAGGGCACTTCCACTCATGGGCGTATAAATTGGGAAAACTAAAAATCAGCAAGACACAGGCACCCCAAAGTTTGGGGCTGCTCTGTTGACAAGAACCTCCACTTCGTGACACCTTAAATATCCCAGGAAAGAGAAAAATGGATAAAGAAGTGGTGGTCCTTATGTACAATGGAATATCACTCAGCCATGAAATCAATGTCATAAGGCTAGTAGCAGCATGATGAGTGGCTTTAGCTACGACGATTCTATGTGAAATAAGTCATACAGAAAACACACTTATTATAAGCTATCACTTATAGAGGGAATGTAAAAACCACTACACTTGAACTGAATTACAAAACAGAACAGAGTCACACGTTTAGAAAACACACTATGGCTGCTTAAAGAGAAAGGTGGGGTGGGGTGATGCATAAAACAAGGGTTTCAAATGAGCTCAGATACCGTTCCATAAACCCAATATGTAATAGAAAGACCTACTCCTTGCTCAGTGAACTGGACTCAACACCCCCTATTCACCGCACAAGAATATATCTGACTAGTAAGAATCTTAAAACCTATGTATTGATATCTCTCTGGAAGTGAGTCAAGTGGCTGTAAAGCCGCATAAACACAGCCGTGAAAAACAGCTAAACCCCATTATAAAAATAAATTCCTTTTAAAAACCCGTGAAACAAAGACAGTGAAAGAGAGAGAATTTCTTACAAAATTCGTTCAGGGGCTGTGATGCAACCTGGATTGACCATATCTAGACCCACAGCTGGATGAGACATAAGGGTGGACACTCTCGGGGCTGAGAGGTTTGGTGAGGTTGGGGGAGCAAACGCAGAGCCTTTAAAGTAATACTGCCTGTTACCCATCCCATGGGTCCCAAATCTCCAGGTTCAAGAGCATCTTCCTACCTCGAAAACATGCATGAGAAACCCAGAAGGTGGTACACCGTGTGATCGGGAAAGGTTTCTAAAACGCACCTCATTTCTCATCTCCTTGTGCTCGGGTTCGCCATTCCAGCCGCTTTACTAGCAATCTCCCTCCTTGGAGAATCAGCACCTTTAACCTCCCGTTCCGTACAGCTTGCAATTTGTCCTGAGGATGAACGGGAAGAGGGGGAGCCAATGAGAGACTAGCTCTAGGTGTTGGGACAGGCACAGGTCACTCTATTTTCCCATCAGGAAGAAGAATTAACCACAGGCTCAGCCTGCCGCCCGGAAGCAGAATAGGGCCTGAGGCAGTCCTGCGCTTTTGCGGCCAGCTCCCAAAAAAGGGAGTTGAAAAATGGAGCTCAGGGGCACTGCAATTCACAAACCTGCAGAGTTATAAATGATAACTCTCGTCCACAAATATATTGAGGGAAGGCAACGAAGAGGATCTGAAAGCAAGGCAGAATTGCAGGAAACAGATTTCAGGAGGTCGATTCGAATCGCCTTTAAAGCACATGAAAAGCGGCAAAACGTCGACAATGATGCCCTTGGCCAAAAAGGGCGTATGCGTTTTTTCCTGAATATATTCAGGAAAAAACGCATACGCCCTTTTTGGCCAACCAAGCAACCTGGAAAGGCAAATCGGCGCTACAAAGAAGTCTCGCTTCCCATCGGTCAAAAGGGCCATGCGGAAAAAAGTGTCAAAACCAGAAATGCAGAACAGGCCATGGAGAAATGGGAGCCTTGCTACGCTGATGGGCGGGATGTAAATTGCCAACAGCCACTCTGGAGAAGTGTACGGTGTGTCCTGAAACATCGAAAAAACACAGCTTAGAGCGCATAGGGCACTTCCACTCATGGGCGTATAAATTGGGAAAACTAAAAATCAGCAAGACACAGGCACCCCAAAGTTTGGGGCTGCTCTGTTGACAAGAACCTCCACTTCGTGACACCTTAAATATCCCAGGAAAGAGAAAAATGGATAAAGAAGTGGTGGTCCTTATGTACAATGGAATATCCCTCAGCCATGAAATCAATGTCATAAGGCTAGTAGCAGCATGATGAGTGGCTTTAGCTACGACGATTCTATGTGAAATAAGTCATACAGAAAACACACTTATTATAAGCTATCACTAATAGAGGGAATGTAAAAACCACTACACTTGAACTGAATTACAAAACAGAACAGAGTCACACGTTTAGAAAACACACTATGGCTGCTTAAAGGGAAAGGTGGGGTGGGGTGATGCATAAAACAAGGGTTTCAAATGAGCTCAGATACCGTTCCATAAACCCAATATGTAATAGAAAGACCTACTCCTTGCTCAGTGAACTGGACTCAACACCCCCTATTCACCGCACAAGAATATATCTGACTAGTAAGAATCTTAAAACCTATGTATTGATATCTCTCTGGAAGTGAGTCAAGTGGCTGTAAAGCCGCATAAACACAGCCGTGAAAAACAGCTAAACCCCATTATAAAAATAAATTCCTTTTAAAAACCCGTGAAACAAAGACAGTGAAAGAGAGAGAATTTCTTACAAAATTCGTTCAGGGGCTGTGATGCAACCTGGATTGACCATATCTAGACCCACAGCTGGATGAGACATAAGGGTGGACACTCTCGGGGCTGAGAGGTTTGGTGAGGTTGGGGGAGCAAACGCAGAGCCTTTAAAGTAATACTGCCTGTTACCCATCCCATGGGTCCCAAATCTCCAGGTTCAAGAGCATCTTCCTACCTCGAAAACATGCATGAGAAACCCAGAAGGTGGTACACCGTGTGATCGGGAAAGGTTTCTAAAACGCACCTCATTTCTCATCTCCTTGTGCTCGGGTTCGCCATTCCAGCCGCTTTACTAGCAATCTCCCTCCTTGGAGAATCAGCACCTTTAACCTCCCGTTCCGTACAGCTTGCAATTTGTCCTGAGGATGAACGGGAAGAGGGGGAGCCAATGAGAGACTAGCTCTAGGTGTTGGGACAGGCACAGGTCACTCTATTTTCCCATCAGGAAGAAGAATTAACCACAGGCTCAGCCTGCCGACCGGAAGCAGAATAGGGCCTGAGGCAGTCCTGCGCTTTTGCGGCCAGCTCCCAAAAAAGGGAGTTGAAAAATGGAGCTCAGGGGCACTGCAATTCACAAACCTGCAGAGTTATAAATGATAACTCTCGTCCACAAATATATTGAGGGAAGGCAACGAAGAGGATCTGAAAGCAAGGCAGAATTGCAGGAAACAGATTTCAGGAGGTCGATTCGAATCGCCTTTAAAGCACATGAAAAGCGGCAAAACGTCGACAATGATGCCCTTGGCCAAAAAGGGCGTATGCGTTTTTTCCTGAATATATTCAGGAAAAAACGCATACGCCCTTTTTGGCCAACCAAGCAACCTGGAAAGGCAAATCGGCGCTACAAAGAAGTCTCGCTTCCCATCGGTCAAAAGGGCCATGCGGAAAAAAGTGTCAAAACCAGAAATGCAGAACAGGCCATGGAGAAATGGGAGCCTTGCTACGCTGATGGGCGGGATGTAAATTGCCAACAGCCACTCTGGAGAAGTGTACGGTGTGTCCTGAAACATCGAAAAAACACAGCTTAGAGCGCATAGGGCACTTCCACTCATGGGCGTATAAATTGGGAAAACTAAAAATCAGCAAGACACAGGCACCCCAAAGTTTGGGGCTGCTCTGTTGACAAGAACCTCCACTTCGTGACACCTTAAATATCCCAGGAAAGAGAAAAATGGATAAAGAAGTGGTGGTCCTTATGTACAATGGAATATCCCTCAGCCATGAAATCAATGTCATAAGGCTTGTAGCAGCATGATGAGTGGCTTTAGCTACGACAATTCTATGTGAAATAAGTCATACAGAAAACACACTTATTATAAGCTATCACTTATAGAGGGAATGTAAAAACCACTACACTTGAACTGAATTACAAAACAGAACAGAGTCACACGTTTAGAAAACACACTATGGCTGCTTAACGGGAAAGGTGGGGTGGGGTGATGCATAAAACAAGGGTTTCAAATGAGCTCAGATACCGTTCCATAAACCCAATATGTAATAGAAAGACCTACTCCTTGCTCAGTGAACTGGACTCAACACCCCCTATTCACCGCACAAGAATATATCTGACTAGTAAGAATCTTAAAACCTATGTATTGATATCTCTCTGGAAGTGAGTCAAGTGGCTGTAAAGCCGCATAAACACAGCCGTGAAAAACAGCTAAACCCCATTATAAAAATAAATTACTTTTAAAAACCCGTGAAACAAAGACAGTGAAAGAGAGAGAAATTCTTACAAAATTCGTTCAGGGGCTGTGATGCAACCTGGATTGACCATATCTAGACCCACAGCTGGAGGAGACATAAGGGTGGACACTCTCGGGGCTGAGAGGTTTGGTGAGGTTGGGGGAGCAAACGCAGAGCCTTTAAAGTAATACTGCCTGTTACCCATCCCATGGGTCCCAAATCTCCAGGTTCAAGGGCATCTTCCTACCTCGAAAACATGCATGAGAAACCCAGAAGGTGGTACACCGTGTGATCGGGAAAGGTTTCTAAAACGCACCTCATTTCTCATCTCCTTGTGCTCGGGTTCGCCATTCCAGCCGCTTTACTAGCAATCTCCCTCCTTGGAGAATCAGCACCTTTAACCTCCCGTTCCGTACAGCTTGCAATTTGTCCTGAGGATGAACGGGAAGAGGGGGAGCCAATGAGAGACTAGCTCTAGGTGTTGGGACAGGCACAGGTCACTCTATTTTCCCATCAGGAAGAAGAATTAACCACAGGCTCAGCCTGCCGCCCGGAAGCAGAATAGGGCCTGAGGCAATCCTGCGCTTTTGCGGCCAGCTCCCAAAAAAGCGAGTTGAAAAATGGAGCTCAGGGGCACTGCAATTCACAAACCTGCAGAGTTATAAATGATAACTCTCGTCCACAAATATATTGAGGGAAGGCAACGAAGAGGATCTGAAAGCAAGGCAGAATTGCAGGAAACAGATTTCAGGAGGTCGATTCGAATCGCCTTTAAAGCACATGAAAAGCGGCAAAACGTCGACAATGATGCCCTTGGCCAAAAAGGGCTTATGCGTTTTTTCCTGAATATATTCAGGAAAAAACGCATACGCCCTTTTTGGCCAACCAAGCAACCTGGAAAGGCAAATCAGCGCTACAAAGAAGTCTCGCTTCCCATCGGTCAAAAGGGCCATGCGGAAAAAAGTGTCAAAACCAGAAATGCAGAACAGGCCATGGAGAAATGGGAGCCTTGCTACGCTGATGGGCGGGATGTAAATTGCCAACAGCCACTCTGGAGAAGTGTACGGTGTGTCCTGAAACATCGAAAAAACACAGCTTAGAGCGCATAGGGCACTTCCACTCATGGGCGTATAAATTGGGAAAACTAAAAATCAGCAAGACACAGGCACCCCAAAGTTTGGGGCTGCTCTGTTGACAAGAACCTCCACTTCGTGACACCTTAAATATCCCAGGAAAGAGAAAAATGGATAAAGAAGTGGTGGTCCTTATGTACAATGGAATATCCCTCAGCCATGAAATCAATGTCATAAGGCTAGTAGCAGCATGATGAGTGGCTTTAGCTACGACGATTCTAAGTGAAATAAGTCACACAGAAAAAGACACTTATCATAAGCTATCACTTATAGAGGGAATGTAAAAACCGCTACACTTGAACTGAATTACAAAACAGAACAGAGTCACACGTTTAGAAAACACACTATGGCTGCTTAACGGGAAAGGTGGGGTGGGGTGATGCATAAAACAAGGGTTTCAAATGAGCTCAGATACCGTTCCATAAACCCAATATGTAATAGAAAGACCTACTCCTTGCTCAGTGAACTGGACTCAACACCCCCTATTCACCGCACAAGAATATATCTGACTAGTAAGAATCTTAAAACCTATGTATTGATATCTCTCTGGAAGTGAGTCAAGTGGCTGTAAAGCGGCAGAAACACAGCCCTGAAAAGCAGCTAAACCCCATTATAAAAATAAATTCCTTTTAAAAACCCGTGAAACAAAGACAGTGAAAGAGAGAGAAATTCTTACAAAATTCGTTCAGGGGCTGTGATGCAACCTGGATTGACCATATCTAGACCCACAGCTGGAGGAGACATAAGGGTGGACACTCTCGGGGCTGAGAGGTTTGGTGAGGTTGGGGGAGCAAACGCAGAGCCTTTAAAGTAATACTGCCTGTTACCCATCCCATGGGTCCCAAATCTCCAGGTTCAAGGGCATCTTCCTACCTCGAAAACATGCATGAGAAACCCAGAAGGTGGTACACCGTGTGATCGGGAAAGGTTTCTAAAACGCACCTCATTTCTCATCTCCTTGTGCTCGGGTTCGCCATTCCAGCCGCTTTACTAGCAATCTCCCTCCTTGGAGAATCAGCACCTTTAACCTCCCGTTCCGTACAGCTTGCAATTTGTCCTGAGGATGAACGGGAAGAGGGGGAGCCAATGAGAGACTAGCTCTAGGTGTTGGGACAGGCACAGGTCACTCTATTTTCCCATCAGGAAGAAGAATTAACCACAGGCTCAGCCTGCCGCCCGGAAGCAGAATAGGGCCTGAGGCGATCCTGCGCTTTTGCGGCCAGCTCCCAAAAAAGCGAGTTGAAAAATGGAGCTCAGGGGCACTGCAATTCACAAACCTGCAGAGTTATAAATGATAACTCTCGTCCACAAATATATTGAGGGAAGGCAACGAAGAGGATCTGAAAGCAAGGCAGAATTGCAGGAAACAGATTTCAGGAGGTCGATTCGAATCGCCTTTAAAGCACATGAAAAGCGGCAAAACGTCGACAATGATGCCCTTGGCCAAAAAGGGCGTATGCGTTTTTTCCTGAATATATTCAGGAAAAAACGCATACGCCCTTTTTGGCCAACCAAGCAACCTGGAAAGGCAAATCGGCGCTACAAAGAAGTCTCGCTTCCCATCGGTCAAAAGGGCCATGCGGAAAAAAGTGTCAAAACCAGAAATGCAGAACAGGCCATGGAGAAATGGGAGCCTTGCTACGCTGATGGGCGGGATGTAAATTGCCAACAGCCACTCTGGAGAAGTGTACGGTGTGTCCTGAAACATCGAAAAAACACAGCTTAGAGCACATAGGGCACTTCCACTCATGGGCGTATAAATTGGGAAAACTAAAAATCAGCAAGACACAGGCACCCCAAAGTTTGGGGCTGCTCTGTTGACAAGAACCTCCACTTCGTGACACCTTAAATATCCCAGGAAAGAGAAAAATGGATAAAGAAGTGGTGGTCCTTATGTACAATGGAATATCCCTCAGCCATGAAATCAATGTCATAAGGCTAGTAGCAGCATGATGAGTGGCTTTAGCTACGACGATTCTAAGTGAAATAAGTCACACAGAAAAAGACACTTATCATAAGCTATCACTTATAGAGGGAATGTAAAAACCGCTACACTTGAACTGAATTACAAAACAGAACAGAGTCACACGTTTAGAAAACACACTATGGCTGCTTAACGGGAAAGGTGGGGTGGGGTGATGCGTAAAACAAGGGTTTCAAATGAGCTCAGATAGCGTTCCATAAACCCAATATGTAATAGAAAGACCTACTCCTTGCTCAGTGAACTGGACTCAACACCCCCTATTCACCGCACAAGAATATATCTGACTAGTAAGAATCTTAAAACCTATGTATTGATATCTCTCTGGAAGTGAGTCAAGTGGCTGTAAAGCGGCAGAAACACAGCCGTGAAAAGCAGCTAAACCCCATTATAAAAATAAATTCCTTTTAAAAACCCGTGAAACAAAGACAGTGAAAGAGAGAGAAATTCTTACAAAATTCGTTCAGGGGCTGTGATGCAACCTGGATTGACCATATCTAGACCCACAGCTGGAGGAGACATAAGGGTGGACACTCTCGGGGCTGAGAGGTTTGGTGAGGTTGGGGGAGCAAACGCAGAGCCTTTAAAGTAATACTGCCTGTTACCCATCCCATGGGTCCCAAATCTCCAGGTTCAAGGGCATCTTCCTACCTCGAAAACATGCATGAGAAACCCAGAAGGTGGTACACCATGTGATCGGGAAAGGTTTCTAAAACGCACCTCATTTCTCATCTCCTTGTGCTCGGGTTCGCCATTCCAGCCGCTTTACTAGCAATCTCCCTCCTTGGAGAATCAGCACCTTTAACCTCCCGTTCCGTACAGCTTGCAATTTGTCCTGAGGATGAACGGGAAGAGGGGGAGCCAATGAGAGACTAGCTCTAGGTGTTGGGACAGGCACAGGTCACTCTATTTTCCCATCAGGAAGAAGAATTAACCACAGGCTCAGCCTGCCGCCCGGAAGCAGAATAGGGCCTGAGGCAATCCTGCGCTTTTGCGGCCAGCTCCCAAAAAAGCGAGTTGAAAAATGGAGCTCAGGGGCACTGCAATTCACAAACCTGCAGAGTTATAAATGATAACTCTCGTCCACAAATATATTGAGGGAAGGCAACGAAGAGGATCTGAAAGCAAGGCAGAATTGCAGGAAACAGATTTCAGGAGGTCGATTCGAATCGCCTTTAAAGCACATGAAAAGCGGCAAAACGTCGACAATGATGCCCTTGGCCAAAAAGGGCGTATGCGTTTTTTCCTGAATATATTCAGGAAAAAACGCATACGCCCTTTTTGGCCAACCAAGCAACCTGGAAAGGCAAATCGGCGCTACAAAGAAGTCTCGCTTCCCATCGGTCAAAAGGGCCATGCGGAAAAAAGTGTCAAAACCAGAAATGCAGAACAGGCCATGGAGAAATGGGAGCCTTGCTACTCTGATGGGCGGGATGTAAATTGCCAACAGCCACTCTGGAGAAGTGTACGGTGTGTCCTGAAACATCGAAAAAACACAGCTTAGAGCGCATAGGGCACTTCCACTCATGGGCATATAAATTGGGAAAACTAAAAATCAGCAAGACACAGGCACCCCAAAGTTTGGGGCTGCTCTGTTGACAAGAACCTCCACTTCGTGACACCTTAAATATCCCAGGAAAGAGAAAAATGGATAAAGAAGTGGTGGTCCTTATGTACAATGGAATATCACTCAGCCATGAAATCAATGTCATAAGGCTAGTAGCAGCATGATGAGTGGCTTTAGCTACGACGATTCTATGTGAAATAAGTCATACAGAAAACACACTTATTATAAGCTATCACTTATAGAGGGAATGTAAAAACCACTACACTTGAACTGAATTACAAAACAGAACAGAGTCACACGTTTAGAAAACACACTATGGCTGCTTAACGGGAAAGGTGGGGTGGGGTGATGCATAAAACAAGGGTTTTAAATGAGCTCAGATACCGTTCCATAAACCCAATATGTAATAGAAAGACCTACTCCTTGCTCAGTGAACTGGACTCAACACCCCCTATTCACCGCACAAGAATATATCTGACTAGTAAGAATCTTAAAACCTATGTATTGATATCTCTCTGGAAGTGAGTCAAGTGGCTGTAAAGCCGCATAAACACAGCCGTGAAAAACAGCTAAACCCCATTATAAAAATAAATTACTTTTAAAAACCCGTGAAACAAAGACAGTGAAAGAGAGAGAATTTCTTACAAAATTCATTCAGGGGCTGTGATGCAACCTGGATTGACCATATCTAGACCCACAGCTGGATGAGACATAAGGGTGGACACTCTCGGGGCTGAGAGGTTTGGTGAGGTTGGGGGAGCAAACGCAGAGCCTTTAAAGTAATACTGCCTGTTACCCATCCCATGGGTCCCAAATCTCCAGGTTCAAGGGCATCTTCCTACCTCGAAAACATGCATGAGAAACCCAGAAGGTGGTACACCGTGTGATCGGGAAAGGTTTCTAAAACGCACCTCATTTCTCATCTCCTTGTGCTCGGGTTCGCCATTCCAGCCGCTTTACTAGCAATCTCCCTCCTTGGAGAATCAGCACCTTTAACCTCCCGTTCCGTACAGCTTGCAATTTGTCCTGAGGATGAACGGGAAGAGGGGGAGCCAATGAGAGACTAGCTCTAGGTGTTGGGACAGGCACAGGTCACTCTATTTTCCCATCAGGAAGAAGAATTAACCACAGGCTCAGCCTGCCGCCCGGAAGCAGAATAGGGCCTGAGGCAGTCCTGCGCTTTTGCGGCCAGCTCCCAAAAAAGCGAGTTGAAAAATGGAGCTCAGGGGCACTGCAATTCACAAACCTGCAGAGTTATAAATGATAACTCTCGTCCACAAATATATTGAGGGAAGGCAACGAAGAGGATCTGAAAGCAAGGCAGAATTGCAGGAAACAGATTTCAGGAGGTCGATTCGAATCGCCTTTAAAGCACATGAAAAGCGGCAAAACGTCGACAATGATGCCCTTGGCCAAAAAGGGCGTATGCGTTTTTTCCTGAATATATTCAGGAAAAAACGCATACGCCCTTTTTGGCCAACCAAGCAACCTGGAAAGGCAAATCGGCGCTACAAAGAAGTCTCGCTTCCCATCGGTCAAAAGGGCCATGCGGAAAAAAGTGTCAAAACCAGAAATGCAGAACAGGCCATGGAGAAATGGGAGCCTTGCTACGCTGATGGGCGGGATGTAAATTGCCAACAGCCACTCTGGAGAAGTGTACGGTGTGTCCTGAAACATCGAAAAAACACAGCTTAGAGCGCATAGGGCACTTCCACTCATGGGCGTATAAATTGGGAAAACTAAAAATCAGCAAGACACAGGCACCCCAAAGTTTGGGGCTGCTCTGTTGACAAGAACCTCCACTTCGTGACACCTTAAATATCCCAGGAAAGAGAAAAATGGATAAAGAAGTGGTGGTCCTTATGTACAATGGAATATCCCTCAGCCATGAAATCAATGTCATAAGGCTAGTAGCAGCATGATGAGTGGCTTTAGCTACGACGATTCTATGTGAAATAAGTCATACAGAAAACACACTTATTATAAGCTATCACTTATAGAGGGAATGTAAAAACCACTACACTTGAACTGAATTACAAAACAGAACAGAGTCACACGTTTAGAAAACACACTATGGCTGCTTAAAGGGAAAGGTGGGGTGGGGTGATGCATAAAACAAGGGTTTCAAATGAGCTCAGATACCGTTCCATAAACCCAATATGTAATAGAAAGACCTACTCCTTGCTCAGTGAACTGGACTCAACACCCCCTATTCACCGCACAAGAATATATCTGACTAGTAAGAATCTTAAAACCTATGTATTGATATCTCTCTGGAAGTGAGTCAAGTGGCTGTAAAGCCGCATAAACACAGCCGTGAAAAACAGCTAAACCCCATTATAAAAATAAATTCCTTTTAAAAACCCGTGAAACAAAGACAGTGAAAGAGAGAGAATTTCTTACAAAATTCGTTCAGGGGCTGTGATGCAACCTGGATTGACCATATCTAGACCCACAGCTGGATGAGACATAAGGGTGGACACTCTCGGGGCTGAGAGGTTTGGTGAGGTTGGGGGAGCAAACGCAGAGCCTTTAAAGTAATACTGCCTGTTACCCATCCCATGGGTCCCAAATCTCCAGGTTCAAGAGCATCTTCCTACCTCGAAAACATGCATGAGAAACCCAGAAGGTGGTACACCGTGTGATCGGGAAAGGTTTCTAAAACGCACCTCATTTCTCATCTCCTTGTGCTCGGGTTCGCCATTCCAGCCGCTTTACTAGCAATCTCCCTCCTTGGAGAATCAGCACCTTTAACCTCCCGTTCCGTACAGCTTGCAATTTGTCCTGAGGATGAACGGGAAGAGGGGGAGCCAATGAGAGACTAGCTCTAGGTGTTGGGACAGGCACAGGTCACTCTATTTTCCCATCAGGAAGAAGAATTAACCACAGGCTCAGCCTGCCGACCGGAAGCAGAATAGGGCCTGAGGCAGTCCTGCGCTTTTGCGGCCAGCTCCCAAAAAAGGGAGTTGAAAAATGGAGCTCAGGGGCACTGCAATTCACAAACCTGCAGAGTTATAAATGATAACTCTCGTCCACAAATATATTGAGGGAAGGCAACGAAGAGGATCTGAAAGCAAGGCAGAATTGCAGGAAACAGATTTCAGGAGGTCGATTCGAATCGCCTTTAAAGCACATGAAAAGCGGCAAAACGTCGACAATGATGCCCTTGGCCAAAAAGGGCGTATGCGTTTTTTCCTGAATATATTCAGGAAAAAACGCATACGCCCTTTTTGGCCAACCAAGCAACCTGGAAAGGCAAATCGGCGCTACAAAGAAGTCTCGCTTCCCATCGGTCAAAAGGGCCATGCGGAAAAAAGTGTCAAAACCAGAAATGCAGAACAGGCCATGGAGAAATGGGAGCCTTGCTACGCTGATGGGCGGGATGTAAATTGCCAACAGCCACTCTGGAGAAGTGTACGGTGTGTCCTGAAACATCGAAAAAACACAGCTTAGAGCGCATAGGGCACTTCCACTCATGGGCGTATAAATTGGGAAAACTAAAAATCAGCAAGACACAGGCACCCCAAAGTTTGGGGCTGCTCTGTTGACAAGAACCTCCACTTCGTGACACCTTAAATATCCCAGGAAAGAGAAAAATGGATAAAGAAGTGGTGGTCCTTATGTACAATGGAATATCCCTCAGCCATGAAATCAATGTCATAAGGCTTGTAGCAGCATGATGAGTGGCTTTAGCTACGACAATTCTATGTGAAATAAGTCATACAGAAAACACACTTATTATAAGCTATCACTTATAGAGGGAATGTAAAAACCACTACACTTGAACTGAATTACAAAACAGAACAGAGTCACACGTTTAGAAAACACACTATGGCTGCTTAACGGGAAAGGTGGGGTGGGGTGATGCATAAAACAAGGGTTTCAAATGAGCTCAGATACCGTTCCATAAACCCAATATGTAATAGAAAGACCTACTCCTTGCTCAGTGAACTGGACTCAACACCCCCTATTCACCGCACAAGAATATATCTGACTAGTAAGAATCTTAAAACCTATGTATTGATATCTCTCTGGAAGTGAGTCAAGTGGCTGTAAAGCCGCATAAACACAGCCGTGAAAAACAGCTAAACCCCATTATAAAAATAAATTACTTTTAAAAACCCGTGAAACAAAGACAGTGAAAGAGAGAGAAATTCTTACAAAATTCGTTCAGGGGCTGTGATGCAACCTGGATTGACCATATCTAGACCCACAGCTGGAGGAGACATAAGGGTGGACACTCTCGGGGCTGAGAGGTTTGGTGAGGTTGGGGGAGCAAACGCAGAGCCTTTAAAGTAATACTGCCTGTTACCCATCCCATGGGTCCCAAATCTCCAGGTTCAAGGGCATCTTCCTACCTCGAAAACATGCATGAGAAACCCAGAAGGTGGTACACCGTGTGATCGGGAAAGGTTTCTAAAACGCACCTCATTTCTCATCTCCTTGTGCTCGGGTTCGCCATTCCAGCCGCTTTACTAGCAATCTCCCTCCTTGGAGAATCAGCACCTTTAACCTCCCGTTCCGTACAGCTTGCAATTTGTCCTGAGGATGAACGGGAAGAGGGGGAGCCAATGAGAGACTAGCTCTAGGTGTTGGGACAGGCACAGGTCACTCTATTTTCCCATCAGGAAGAAGAATTAACCACAGGCTCAGCCTGCCGCCCGGAAGCAGAATAGGGCCTGAGGCAATCCTGCGCTTTTGCGGCCAGCTCCCAAAAAAGCGAGTTGAAAAATGGAGCTCAGGGGCACTGCAATTCACAAACCTGCAGAGTTATAAATGATAACTCTCGTCCACAAATATATTGAGGGAAGGCAACGAAGAGGATCTGAAAGCAAGGCAGAATTGCAGGAAACAGATTTCAGGAGGTCGATTCGAATCGCCTTTAAAGCACATGAAAAGCGGCAAAACGTCGACAATGATGCCCTTGGCCAAAAAGGGCTTATGCGTTTTTTCCTGAATATATTCAGGAAAAAACGCATACGCCCTTTTTGGCCAACCAAGCAACCTGGAAAGGCAAATCAGCGCTACAAAGAAGTCTCGCTTCCCATCGGTCAAAAGGGCCATGCGGAAAAAAGTGTCAAAACCAGAAATGCAGAACAGGCCATGGAGAAATGGGAGCCTTGCTACGCTGATGGGCGGGATGTAAATTGCCAACAGCCACTCTGGAGAAGTGTACGGTGTGTCCTGAAACATCGAAAAAACACAGCTTAGAGCGCATAGGGCACTTCCACTCATGGGCGTATAAATTGGGAAAACTAAAAATCAGCAAGACACAGGCACCCCAAAGTTTGGGGCTGCTCTGTTGACAAGAACCTCCACTTCGTGACACCTTAAATATCCCAGGAAAGAGAAAAATGGATAAAGAAGTGGTGGTCCTTATGTACAATGGAATATCCCTCAGCCATGAAATCAATGTCATAAGGCTAGTAGCAGCATGATGAGTGGCTTTAGCTACGACGATTCTAAGTGAAATAAGTCACACAGAAAAAGACACTTATCATAAGCTATCACTTATAGAGGGAATGTAAAAACCGCTACACTTGAACTGAATTACAAAACAGAACAGAGTCACACGTTTAGAAAACACACTATGGCTGCTTAACGGGAAAGGTGGGGTGGGGTGATGCATAAAACAAGGGTTTCAAATGAGCTCAGATACCGTTCCATAAACCCAATATGTAATAGAAAGACCTACTCCTTGCTCAGTGAACTGGACTCAACACCCCCTATTCACCGCACAAGAATATATCTGACTAGTAAGAATCTTAAAACCTATGTATTGATATCTCTCTGGAAGTGAGTCAAGTGGCTGTAAAGCGGCAGAAACACAGCCCTGAAAAGCAGCTAAACCCCATTATAAAAATAAATTCCTTTTAAAAACCCGTGAAACAAAGACAGTGAAAGAGAGAGAAATTCTTACAAAATTCGTTCAGGGGCTGTGATGCAACCTGGATTGACCATATCTAGACCCACAGCTGGAGGAGACATAAGGGTGGACACTCTCGGGGCTGAGAGGTTTGGTGAGGTTGGGGGAGCAAACGCAGAGCCTTTAAAGTAATACTGCCTGTTACCCATCCCATGGGTCCCAAATCTCCAGGTTCAAGGGCATCTTCCTACCTCGAAAACATGCATGAGAAACCCAGAAGGTGGTACACCGTGTGATCGGGAAAGGTTTCTAAAACGCACCTCATTTCTCATCTCCTTGTGCTCGGGTTCGCCATTCCAGCCGCTTTACTAGCAATCTCCCTCCTTGGAGAATCAGCACCTTTAACCTCCCGTTCCGTACAGCTTGCAATTTGTCCTGAGGATGAACGGGAAGAGGGGGAGCCAATGAGAGACTAGCTCTAGGTGTTGGGACAGGCACAGGTCACTCTATTTTCCCATCAGGAAGAAGAATTAACCACAGGCTCAGCCTGCCGCCCGGAAGCAGAATAGGGCCTGAGGCGATCCTGCGCTTTTGCGGCCAGCTCCCAAAAAAGCGAGTTGAAAAATGGAGCTCAGGGGCACTGCAATTCACAAACCTGCAGAGTTATAAATGATAACTCTCGTCCACAAATATATTGAGGGAAGGCAACGAAGAGGATCTGAAAGCAAGGCAGAATTGCAGGAAACAGATTTCAGGAGGTCGATTCGAATCGCCTTTAAAGCACATGAAAAGCGGCAAAACGTCGACAATGATGCCCTTGGCCAAAAAGGGCGTATGCGTTTTTTCCTGAATATATTCAGGAAAAAACGCATACGCCCTTTTTGGCCAACCAAGCAACCTGGAAAGGCAAATCGGCGCTACAAAGAAGTCTCGCTTCCCATCGGTCAAAAGGGCCATGCGGAAAAAAGTGTCAAAACCAGAAATGCAGAACAGGCCATGGAGAAATGGGAGCCTTGCTACGCTGATGGGCGGGATGTAAATTGCCAACAGCCACTCTGGAGAAGTGTACGGTGTGTCCTGAAACATCGAAAAAACACAGCTTAGAGCGCATAGGGCACTTCCACTCATGGGCGTATAAATTGGGAAAACTAAAAATCAGCAAGACACAGGCACCCCAAAGTTTGGGGCTGCTCTGTTGACAAGAACCTCCACTTCGTGACACCTTAAATATCCCAGGAAAGAGAAAAATGGATAAAGAAGTGGTGGTCCTTATGTACAATGGAATATCCCTCAGCCATGAAATCAATGTCATAAGGCTAGTAGCAGCATGATGAGTGGCTTTAGCTACGACGATTCTAAGTGAAATAAGTCACACAGAAAAAGACACTTATCATAAGCTATCACTTATAGAGGGAATGTAAAAACCGCTACACTTGAACTGAATTACAAAACAGAACAGAGTCACACGTTTAGAAAACACACTATGGCTGCTTAACGGGAAAGGTGGGGTGGGGTGATGCGTAAAACAAGGGTTTCAAATGAGCTCAGATAGCGTTCCATAAACCCAATATGTAATAGAAAGACCTACTCCTTGCTCAGTGAACTGGACTCAACACCCCCTATTCACCGCACAAGAATATATCTGACTAGTAAGAATCTTAAAACCTATGTATTGATATCTCTCTGGAAGTGAGTCAAGTGGCTGTAAAGCGGCAGAAACACAGCCGTGAAAAGCAGCTAAACCCCATTATAAAAATAAATTCCTTTTAAAAACCCGTGAAACAAAGACAGTGAAAGAGAGAGAAATTCTTACAAAATTCGTTCAGGGGCTGTGATGCAACCTGGATTGACCATATCTAGACCCACAGCTGGAGGAGACATAAGGGTGGACACTCTCGGGGCTGAGAGGTTTGGTGAGGTTGGGGGAGCAAACGCAGAGCCTTTAAAGTAATACTGCCTGTTACCCATCCCATGGGTCCCAAATCTCCAGGTTCAAGGGCATCTTCCTACCTCGAAAACATGCATGAGAAACCCAGAAGGTGGTACACCATGTGATCGGGAAAGGTTTCTAAAACGCACCTCATTTCTCATCTCCTTGTGCTCGGGTTCGCCATTCCAGCCGCTTTACTAGCAATCTCCCTCCTTGGAGAATCAGCACCTTTAACCTCCCGTTCCGTACAGCTTGCAATTTGTCCTGAGGATGAACGGGAAGAGGGGGAGCCAATGAGAGACTAGCTCTAGGTGTTGGGACAGGCACAGGTCACTCTATTTTCCCATCAGGAAGAAGAATTAACCACAGGCTCAGCCTGCCGCCCGGAAGCAGAATAGGGCCTGAGGCAATCCTGCGCTTTTGCGGCCAGCTCCCAAAAAAGCGAGTTGAAAAATGGAGCTCAGGGGCACTGCAATTCACAAACCTGCAGAGTTATAAATGATAACTCTCGTCCACAAATATATTGAGGGAAGGCAACGAAGAGGATCTGAAAGCAAGGCAGAATTGCAGGAAACAGATTTCAGGAGGTCGATTCGAATCGCCTTTAAAGCACATGAAAAGCGGCAAAACGTCGACAATGATGCCCTTGGCCAAAAAGGGCGTATGCGTTTTTTCCTGAATATATTCAGGAAAAAACGCATACGCCCTTTTTGGCCAACCAAGCAACCTGGAAAGGCAAATCGGCGCTACAAAGAAGTCTCGCTTCCCATCGGTCAAAAGGGCCATGCGGAAAAAAGTGTCAAAACCAGAAATGCAGAACAGGCCATGGAGAAATGGGAGCCTTGCTACTCTGATGGGCGGGATGTAAATTGCCAACAGCCACTCTGGAGAAGTGTACGGTGTGTCCTGAAACATCGAAAAAACACAGCTTAGAGCGCATAGGGCACTTCCACTCATGGGCATATAAATTGGGAAAACTAAAAATCAGCAAGACACAGGCACCCCAAAGTTTGGGGCTGCTCTGTTGACAAGAACCTCCACTTCGTGACACCTTAAATATCCCAGGAAAGAGAAAAATGGATAAAGAAGTGGTGGTCCTTATGTACAATGGAATATCACTCAGCCATGAAATCAATGTCATAAGGCTAGTAGCAGCATGATGAGTGGCTTTAGCTACGACGATTCTATGTGAAATAAGTCATACAGAAAACACACTTATTATAAGCTATCACTTATAGAGGGAATGTAAAAACCACTACACTTGAACTGAATTACAAAACAGAACAGAGTCACACGTTTAGAAAACACACTATGGCTGCTTAACGGGAAAGGTGGGGTGGGGTGATACATAAAACAAGGGTTTTAAATGAGCTCAGATACCGTTCCATAAACCCAATATGTAATAGAAAGACCTACTCCTTGCTCAGTGAACTGGACTCAACACCCCCTATTCACCGCACAAGAATATATCTGACTAGTAAGAATCTTAAAACCTATGTATTGATATCTCTCTGGAAGTGAGTCAAGTGGCTGTAAAGCCGCATAAACACAGCCGTGAAAAACAGCTAAACCCCATTATAAAAATAAATTACTTTTAAAAACCCGTGAAACAAAGACAGTGAAAGAGAGAGAATTTCTTACAAAATTCATTCAGGGGCTGTGATGCAACCTGGATTGACCATATCTAGACCCACAGCTGGATGAGACATAAGGGTGGACACTCTCGGGGCTGAGAGGTTTGGTGAGGTTGGGGGAGCAAACGCAGAGCCTTTAAAGTAATACTGCCTGTTACCCATCCCATGGGTCCCAAATCTCCAGGTTCAAGGGCATCTTCCTACCTCGAAAACATGCATGAGAAACCCAGAAGGTGGTACACCGTGTGATCGGGAAAGGTTTCTAAAACGCACCTCATTTCTCATCTCCTTGTGCTCGGGTTCGCCATTCCAGCCGCTTTACTAGCAATCTCCCTCCTTGGAGAATCAGCACCTTTAACCTCCCGTTCCGTACAGCTTGCAATTTGTCCTGAGGATGAACGGGAAGAGGGGGAGCCAATGAGAGACTAGCTCTAGGTGTTGGGACAGGCACAGGTCACTCTATTTTCCCATCAGGAAGAAGAATTAACCACAGGCTCAGCCTGCCGCCCGGAAGCAGAATAGGGCCTGAGGCAGTCCTGCGCTTTTGCGGCCAGCTCCCAAAAAAGCGAGTTGAAAAATGGAGCTCAGGGGCACTGCAATTCACAAACCTGCAGAGTTATAAATGATAACTCTCGTCCACAAATATATTGAGGGAAGGCAACGAAGAGGATCTGAAAGCAAGGCAGAATTGCAGGAAACAGATTTCAGGAGGTCGATTCGAATCGCCTTTAAAGCACATGAAAAGCGGCAAAACGTCGACAATGATGCCCTTGGCCAAAAAGGGCGTATGCGTTTTTTCCTGAATATATTCAGGAAAAAACGCATACGCCCTTTTTGGCCAACCAAGCAACCTGGAAAGGCAAATCGGCGCTACAAAGAAGTCTCGCTTCCCATCGGTCAAAAGGGCCATGCGGAAAAAAGTGTCAAAACCAGAAATGCAGAACAGGCCATGGAGAAATGGGAGCCTTGCTACGCTGATGGGCGGGATGTAAATTGCCAACAGCCACTCTGGAGAAGTGTACGGTGTGTCCTGAAACATCGAAAAAACACAGCTTAGAGCGCATAGGGCACTTCCACTCATGGGCGTATAAATTGGGAAAACTAAAAATCAGCAAGACACAGGCACCCCAAAGTTTAGGGCTGCTCTGTTGACAAGAACCTCCACTTCATGACACCTTAAATATCCCAGGAAAGAGAAAAATGGATAAAGAAGTGGTGGTCCTTATGTACAATGGAATATCCCTCAGCCATGAAATCAATGTCATAAGGCTAGTAGCAGCATGATGAGTGGCTTTAGCTACGACGATTCTAAGTGAAATAAGTCACACAGAAAAAGACAATTATCATAAGCTATCACTTATAGAGGGAATGTAAAAACCGCTACACTTGAACTGAATTACAAAACAGAACAGAGTCACACGTTTACAAAACACACTATGGATGCTTAACGGGAAAGGTGGGGTAGGGTGATGCATAAAACAAGGGTTTCAAATGAGCTCAGATACCGTTCCATAAACCCAATATGTAATAGAAAGACCTACTCCTTGCTCAGTGAACTGGACTCAACACCCCCTATTCACCACACAAGAATATATCTGACTAGTAAGAATCTTAAAACCTATGTATTGATATCTCTCTGGAAGTGAGTCAAGTGGCTGTAAAGCGGCAGAAACACAGCCGTGAAAAGCAGCTAAACCCCATTATAAAAATAAATTCCTTTTAAAAACCCGTGAAACAAAGACAGTGAAAGAGAGAGAAATTCTTACAAAATTCGTTCAGGGGCTGTGATGCAACCTGGATTGACCATATCTAGACCCACAGCTGGAGGAGACATAAGGGTGGACACTCTCGGGGCTGAGAGGTTTGGTGAGGTTGGGGGAGCAAATGCAGAGCCTTTAAAGTAATACTGCCTGTTACCCATCCCATGGGTCCCAAATCTCCAGGTTCAAGGGCATCTTCCTACCTCGAAAACATGCATGAGCAACCCAGAAGGTGGTACACCGTGTGATCGGGAAAGGTTTCTAAAACGCACCTCATTTCTCATCTCCTTGTGCTCGGGTTCGCCATTCCAGCCGCTTTACTAGCAATCTCCCTCCTTGGAGAATCAGCACCTTTAACCTCCCGTTCCGTACAGCTTGCAATTTGTCCTGAGGATGAACGGGAAGAGGGGGAGCCAATGAGAGACTAGCTCTAGGTGTTGGGACAGGCACAGGTCACTCTATTTTCCCATCAGGAAGAAGAATTAACCACAGGCTCAGCCTGCCGCCCGGAAGCAGAATAGGGCCTGAGGCAATCCTGCGCTTTTGCGGCCAGCTCCCAAAAAAGCGAGTTGAAAAATGGAGCTCGGGGCACTGCAATTCACAAACCTGCAGAGTTATAAATGATAACTCTCGTCCACAAATATATTGAGGGAAGGCAACGAAGAGGATCTGAAAGCAAGGCAGAATTGCAGGAAACAGATTTCAGGAGGTCGATTCGAATCGCCTTTAAAGCACATGAAAAGCGGCAAAACGTCGACAATGATGCCCTTGGCCAAAAAGGGCGTATGCGTTTTTTCCTGAATATATTCAGGAAAAAACGCATACGCCCTTTTTGGCCAACCAAGCAACCTGGAAAGGCAAATCGGCGCTACAAAGAAGTCTCGCTTCCCATCGGTCAAAAGGGCCATGCGGAAAAAAGTGTCAAAACCAGAAATGCAGAACAGGCCATGGAGAAATGGGAGCCTTGCTACTCTGATGGGCGGGATGTAAATTGCCAACAGCCACTCTGGAGAAGTGTACGGTGTGTCCTGAAACATCGAAAAAACACAGCTTAGAGCGCATAGGGCACTTCCACTCATGGGCATATAAATTGGGAAAACTAAAAATCAGCAAGACACAGGCACCCCAAAGTTTGGGGCTGCTCTGTTGACAAGAACCTCCACTTCGTGACACCTTAAATATCCCAGGAAAGAGAAAAATGGATAAAGAAGTGGTGGTCCTTATGTACAATGGAATATCACTCAGCCATGAAATCAATGTCATAAGGCTAGTAGCAGCATGATGAGTGGCTTTAGCTACGACGATTCTATGTGAAATAAGTCATACAGAAAACACACTTATTATAAGCTATCACTTATAGAGGGAATGTAAAAACCACTACACTTGAACTGAATTACAAAACAGAACAGAGTCACACGTTTAGAAAACACACTATGGCTGCTTAACGGGAAAGGTGGGGTGGGGTGATGCATAAAACAAGGGTTTTAAATGAGCTCAGATACCGTTCCATAAACCCAATATGTAATAGAAAGACCTACTCCTTGCTCAGTGAACTGGACTCAACACCCCCTATTCACCGCACAAGAATATATCTGACTAGTAAGAATCTTAAAACCTATGTATTGATATCTCTCTGGAAGTGAGTCAAGTGGCTGTAAAGCCGCATAAACACAGCCGTGAAAAACAGCTAAACCCCATTATAAAAATAAATTACTTTTAAAAACCCGTGAAACAAAGACAGTGAAAGAGAGAGAATTTCTTACAAAATTCATTCAGGGGCTGTGATGCAACCTGGATTGACCATATCTAGACCCACAGCTGGATGAGACATAAGGGTGGACACTCTCGGGGCTGAGAGGTTTGGTGAGGTTGGGGGAGCAAACGCAGAGCCTTTAAAGTAATACTGCCTGTTACCCATCCCATGGGTCCCAAATCTCCAGGTTCAAGGGCATCTTCCTACCTCGAAAACATGCATGAGAAACCCAGAAGGTGGTACACCGTGTGATCGGGAAAGGTTTCTAAAACGCACCTCATTTCTCATCTCCTTGTGCTCGGGTTCGCCATTCCAGCCGCTTTACTAGCAATCTCCCTCCTTGGAGAATCAGCACCTTTAACCTCCCGTTCCGTACAGCTTGCAATTTGTCCTGAGGATGAACGGGAAGAGGGGGAGCCAATGAGAGACTAGCTCTAGGTGTTGGGACAGGCACAGGTCACTCTATTTTCCCATCAGGAAGAAGAATTAACCACAGGCTCAGCCTGCCGCCCGGAAGCAGAATAGGGCCTGAGGCAGTCCTGCGCTTTTGCGGCCAGCTCCCAAAAAAGCGAGTTGAAAAATGGAGCTCAGGGGCACTGCAATTCACAAACCTGCAGAGTTATAAATGATAACTCTCGTCCACAAATATATTGAGGGAAGGCAACGAAGAGGATCTGAAAGCAAGGCAGAATTGCAGGAAACAGATTTCAGGAGGTCGATTCGAATCGCCTTTAAAGCACATGAAAAGCGGCAAAACGTCGACAATGATGCCCTTGGCCAAAAAGGGCGTATGCGTTTTTTCCTGAATATATTCAGGAAAAAACGCATACGCCCTTTTTGGCCAACCAAGCAACCTGGAAAGGCAAATCGGCGCTACAAAGAAGTCTCGCTTCCCATCGGTCAAAAGGGCCATGCGGAAAAAAGTGTCAAAACCAGAAATGCAGAACAGGCCATGGAGAAATGGGAGCCTTGCTACGCTGATGGGCGGGATGTAAATTGCCAACAGCCACTCTGGAGAAGTGTACGGTGTGTCCTGAAACATCGAAAAAACACAGCTTAGAGCGCATAGGGCACTTCCACTCATGGGCGTATAAATTGGGAAAACTAAAAATCAGCAAGACACAGGCACCCCAAAGTTTAGGGCTGCTCTGTTGACAAGAACCTCCACTTCATGACACCTTAAATATCCCAGGAAAGAGAAAAATGGATAAAGAAGTGGTGGTCCTTATGTACAATGGAATATCCCTCAGCCATGAAATCAATGTCATAAGGCTAGTAGCAGCATGATGAGTGGCTTTAGCTACGACGATTCTAAGTGAAATAAGTCACACAGAAAAAGACAATTATCATAAGCTATCACTTATAGAGGGAATGTAAAAACCGCTACACTTGAACTGAATTACAAAACAGAACAGAGTCACACGTTTACAAAACACACTATGGATGCTTAACGGGAAAGGTGGGGTAGGGTGATGCATAAAACAAGGGTTTCAAATGAGCTCAGATACCGTTCCATAAACCCAATATGTAATAGAAAGACCTACTCCTTGCTCAGTGAACTGGACTCAACACCCCCTATTCACCACACAAGAATATATCTGACTAGTAAGAATCTTAAAACCTATGTATTGATATCTCTCTGGAAGTGAGTCAAGTGGCTGTAAAGCGGCAGAAACACAGCCGTGAAAAGCAGCTAAACCCCATTATAAAAATAAATTCCTTTTAAAAACCCGTGAAACAAAGACAGTGAAAGAGAGAGAAATTCTTACAAAATTCGTTCAGGGGCTGTGATGCAACCTGGATTGACCATATCTAGACCCACAGCTGGAGGAGACATAAGGGTGGACACTCTCGGGGCTGAGAGGTTTGGTGAGGTTGGGGGAGCAAATGCAGAGCCTTTAAAGTAATACTGCCTGTTACCCATCCCATGGGTCCCAAATCTCCAGGTTCAAGGGCATCTTCCTACCTCGAAAACATGCATGAGCAACCCAGAAGGTGGTACACCGTGTGATCGGGAAAGGTTTCTAAAACGCACCTCATTTCTCATCTCCTTGTGCTCGGGTTCGCCATTCCAGCCGCTTTACTAGCAATCTCCCTCCTTGGAGAATCAGCACCTTTAACCTCCCGTTCCGTACAGCTTGCAATTTGTCCTGAGGATGAACGGGAAGAGGGGGAGCCAATGAGAGACTAGCTCTAGGTGTTGGGACAGGCACAGGTCACTCTATTTTCCCATCAGGAAGAAGAATTAACCACAGGCTCAGCCTGCCGCCCGGAAGCAGAATAGGGCCTGAGGCAATCCTGCGCTTTTGCGGCCAGCTCCCAAAAAAGCGAGTTGAAAAATGGAGCTCGGGGCACTGCAATTCACAAACCTGCAGAGTTATAAATGATAACTCTCGTCCACAAATATATTGAGGGAAGGCAACGAAGAGGATCTGAAAGCAAGGCAGAATTGCAGGAAACAGATTTCAGGAGGTCGATTCGAATCGCCTTTAAAGCACATGAAAAGCGGCAAAACGTCGACAATGATGCCCTTGGCCAAAAAGGGCGTATGCGTTTTTTCCTGAATATATTCAGGAAAAAACGCATACGCCCTTTTTGGCCAACCAAGCAACCTGGAAAGGCAAATCAGCGCTACAAAGAAGTCTCCCTTCCCATCGGTCAAAAGGGCCATGCGGAAAAAAGTGTCTAAACCAGAAATGCAGAACAGGCCATGGAGAAATGGGAGCCTTGCTACGCTGATGGGCGGGATGTAAATTGCCAACAGCCACTCTGGAGAAGTGTACGGTGTGTCCTGAAACATCGAAAAAACACAGCTTAGAGCGCATAGGGCACTTCCACTCATGGGCGTATAAATTGGGAAAACTAAAAATCAGCAAGACACAGGCACCCCAAAGTTTAGGGCTGCTCTGTTGACAAGAACCTCCACTTCATGACACCTTAAATATCCCAGGAAAGAGAAAAATGGATAAAGAAGTGGTGGTCCTTATGTACAATGGAATATCCCTCAGCCATGAAATCAATGTCATAAGGCTAGTAGCAGCATGATGAGTGGCTTTAGCTACGACGATTCTAAGTGAAATAAGTCACACAGAAAAAGACACTTATCATAAGCTATCACTTATAGAGGGAATGTAAAAACCGCTACACTTGAACTGAATTACAAAACAGAACAGAGTCACACGTTTACAAAACACACTATGGCTGCTTAACGGGAAAGGTGGGGTGGGGTGATGCATAAAACAAGGGTTTCAAATGAGCTCAGATACCGTTCCATAAACCCAATATGTAATAGAAAGACCTACTCCTTGCTCAGTGAACTGGACTCAACACCCCCTATTCACCGCACAAGAATATATCTGACTAGTAAGAATCTTAAAACCTATGTATTGATATCTCTCTGGAAGTGAGTCAAGTGGCTGTAAAGCGGCAGAAACACAGCCCTGAAAAGCAGCTAAACCCCATTATAAAAATAAATTCCTTTTAAAAACCCGTGAAACAAAGACAGTGAAAGAGAGAGAAATTCTTACAAAATTCGTTCAGGGGCTGTGATGCAACCTGGATTGACCATATCTAGACCCACAGCTGGAGGAGACATAAGGGTGGACACTCTCGGGGCTGAGAGGTTTGGTGAGGTTGGGGGAGCAAACGCAGAGCCTTTAAAGTAATACTGCCTGTTACCCATCCCATGGGTCCCAAATCTCCAGGTTCAAGGGCATCTTCCTACCTCGAAAACATGCATGAGAAACCCAGAAGGTGGTACACCGTGTGATCGGGAAAGGTTTCTAAAACGCACCTCATTTCTCATCTCCTTGTGCTCGGGTTCGCCATTCCAGCCGCTTTACTAGCAATCTCCCTCCTTGGAGAATCAGCACCTTTAACCTCCCGTTCCGTACAGCTTGCAATTTGTCCTGAGGATGAACGGGAAGAGGGGGAGCCAATGAGAGACTAGCTCTAGGTGTTGGGACAGGCACAGGTCACTCTATTTTCCCATCAGGAAGAAGAATTAACCACAGGCTCAGCCTGCCGCCCGGAAGCAGAATAGGGCCTGAGGCGATCCTGCGCTTTTGCGGCCAGCTCCCAAAAAAGCGAGTTGAAAAATGGAGCTCAGGGGCACTGCAATTCACAAACCTGCAGAGTTATAAATGATAACTCTCGTCCACAAATATATTGAGGGAAGGCAACGAAGAGGATCTGAAAGCAAGGCAGAATTGCAGGAAACAGATTTCAGGAGGTCGATTCGAATCGCCTTTAAAGCACATGAAAAGCGGCAAAACGTCGACAATGATGCCCTTGGCCAAAAAGGGCGTATGCGTTTTTTCCTGAATATATTCAGGAAAAAACGCATACGCCCTTTTTGGCCAACCAAGCAACCTGGAAAGGCAAATCAGCGCTACAAAGAAGTCTCGCTTCCCATCGGTCAAAAGGGCCATGCGGAAAAAAGTGTCAAAACCAGAAATGCAGAACAGGCCATGGAGAAATGGGAGCCTTGCTACGCTGATGGGCGGGATGTAAATTGCCAACAGCCACTCTGGAGAAGTGTACGGTGTGTCCTGAAACATCGAAAAAACACAGCTTAGAGCGCATAGGGCACTTCCACTCATGGGCGTATAAATTGGGAAAACTAAAAATCAGCAAGACACAGGCACCCCAAAGTTTGGGGCTGCTCTGTTGACAAGAACCTCCACTTCGTGACACCTTAAATATCCCAGGAAAGAGAAAAATGGATAAAGAAGTGGTGGTCCTTATGTACAATGGAATATCACTCAGCCATGAAATCAATGTCATAAGGCTAGTAGCAGCATGATGAGTGGCTTTAGCTACGACGATTCTATGTGAAATAAGTCATACAGAAAACACACTTATTATAAGCTATCACTTATAGAGGGAATGTAAAAACCACTACACTTGAACTGAATTACAAAACAGAACAGAGTCACACGTTTAGAAAACACACTATGGCTGCTTAACGGGAAAGGTGGGGTGGGGTGATGCATAAAACAAGGGTTTTAAATGAGCTCAGATACCGTTCCATAAACCCAATATGTAATAGAAAGACCTACTCCTTGCTCAGTGAACTGGACTCAACACCCCCTATTCACCGCACAAGAATATATCTGACTAGTAAGAATCTTAAAACCTATGTATTGATATCTCTCTGGAAGTGAGTCAAGTGGCTGTAAAGCCGCATAAACACAGCCGTGAAAAACAGCTAAACCCCATTATAAAAATAAATTACTTTTAAAAACCCGTGAAACAAAGACAGTGAAAGAGAGAGAATTTCTTACAAAATTCATTCAGGGGCTGTGATGCAACCTGGATTGACCATATCTAGACCCACAGCTGGATGAGACATAAGGGTGGACACTCTCAGGGCTGAGAGGTTTGGTGAGGTTGGGGGAGCAAACGCAGAGCCTTTAAAGTAATACTGCCTGTTACCCATCCCATGGGTCCCAAATCTCCAGGTTCAAGAGCATCTTCCTACCTCGAAAACATGCATGAGAAACCCAGAAGGTGGTACACCGTGTGATCGGGAAAGGTTTCTAAAACGCACCTCATTTCTCATCTCCTTGTGCTCGGGTTCGCCATTCCAGCCGCTTTACTAGCAATCTCCCTCCTTGGAGAATCAGCACCTTTAACCTCCCGTTCCGTACAGCTTGCAATTTGTCCTGAGGATGAACGGGAAGAGGGGGAGCCAATGAGAGACTAGCTCTAGGTGTTGGGACAGGCACAGGTCACTCTATTTTCCCATCAGGAAGAAGAATTAACCACAGGCTCAGCCTGCCGCCCGGAAGCAGAATAGGGCCTGAGGCAGTCCTGCGCTTTTGCGGCCAGCTCCCAAAAAAGCGAGTTGAAAAATGGAGCTCAGGGGCACTGCAATTCACAAACCTGCAGAGTTATAAATGATAACTCTCGTCCACAAATATATTGAGGGAAGGCAACGAAGAGGATCTGAAAGCAAGGCAGAATTGCAGGAAACAGATTTCAGGAGGTCGATTCGAATCGCCTTTAAAGCACATGAAAAGCGGCAAAACGTCGACAATGATGCCCTTGGCCAAAAAGGGCGTATGCGTTTTTTCCTGAATATATTCAGGAAAAAACGCATACGCCCTTTTTGGCCAACCAAGCAACCTGGAAAGGCAAATCGGCGCTACAAAGAAGTCTCGCTTCCCATCGGTCAAAAGGGCCATGCGGAAAAAAGTGTCAAAACCAGAAATGCAGAACAGGCCATGGAGAAATGGGAGCCTTGCTACGCTGATGGGCGGGATGTAAATTGCCAACAGCCACTCTGGAGAAGTGTACGGTGTGTCCTGAAACATCGAAAAAACACAGCTTAGAGCGCATAGGGCACTTCCACTCATGGGCGTATAAATTGGGAAAACTAAAAATCAGCAAGACACAGGCACCCCAAAGTTTAGGGCTGCTCTGTTGACAAGAACCTCCACTTCATGACACCTTAAATATCCCAGGAAAGAGAAAAATGGATAAAGAAGTGGTGGTCCTTATGTACAATGGAATATCCCTCAGCCATGAAATCAATGTCATAAGGCTAGTAGCAGCATGATGAGTGGCTTTAGCTACGACGATTCTAAGTGAAATAAGTCACACAGAAAAAGACACTTATCATAAGCTATCACTTATAGAGGGAATGTAAAAACCGCTACACTTGAACTGAATTACAAAACAGAACAGAGTCACACGTTTACAAAACACACTATGGATGCTTAACGGGAAAGGTGGGGTAGGGTGATGCATAAAACAAGGGTTTCAAATGAGCTCAGATACCGTTCCATAAACCCAATATGTAATAGAAAGACCTACTCCTTGCTCAGTGAACTGGACTCAACACCCCCTATTCACCACACAAGAATATATCTGACTAGTAAGAATCTTAAAACCTATGTATTGATATCTCTCTGGAAGTGAGTCAAGTGGCTGTAAAGCGGCAGAAACACAGCCGTGAAAAGCAGCTAAACCCCATTATAAAAATAAATTCCTTTTAAAAACCCGTGAAACAAAGACAGTGAAAGAGAGAGAAATTCTTACAAAATTCGTTCAGGGGCTGTGATGCAACCTGGATTGACCATATCTAGACCCACAGCTGGAGGAGACATAAGGGTGGACACTCTCGGGGCTGAGAGGTTTGGTGAGGTTGGGGGAGCAAATGCAGAGCCTTTAAAGTAATACTGCCTGTTACCCATCCCATGGGTCCCAAATCTCCAGGTTCAAGGGCATCTTCCTACCTCGAAAACATGCATGAGAAACCCAGAAGGTGGTACACCGTGTGATCGGGAAAGGTTTCTAAAACGCACCTCATTTCTCATCTCCTTGTGCTCGGGTTCGCCATTCCAGCCGCTTTACTAGCAATCTCCCTCCTTGGAGAATCAGCACCTTTAACCTCCCGTTCCGTACAGCTTGCAATTTGTCCTGAGGATGAACGGGAAGAGGGGGAGCCAATGAGAGACTAGCTCTAGGTGTTGGGACAGGCACAGGTCACTCTATTTTCCCATCAGGAAGAAGAATTAACCACAGGCTCAGCCTGCCGCCCGGAAGCAGAATAGGGCCTGAGGCAATCCTGCGCTTTTGCGGCCAGCTCCCAAAAAAGCGAGTTGAAAAATGGAGCTCGGGGCACTGCAATTCACAAACCTGCAGAGTTATAAATGATAACTCTCGTCCACAAATATATTGAGGGAAGGCAACGAAGAGGATCTGAAAGCAAGGCAGAATTGCAGGAAACAGATTTCAGGAGGTCGATTCGAATCGCCTTTAAAGCACATGAAAAGCGGCAAAACGTCGACAATGATGCCCTTGGCCAAAAAGGGCGTATGCGTTTTTTCCTGAATATATTCAGGAAAAAACGCATACGCCCTTTTTGGCCAACCAAGCAACCTGGAAAGGCAAATCAGCGCTACAAAGAAGTCTCCCTTCCCATCGGTCAAAAGGGCCATGCGGAAAAAAGTGTCTAAACCAGAAATGCAGAACAGGCCATGGAGAAATGGGAGCCTTGCTACGCTGATGGGCGGGATGTAAATTGCCAACAGCCACTCTGGAGAAGTGTACGGTGTGTCCTGAAACATCGAAAAAACACAGCTTAGAGCGCATAGGGCACTTCCACTCATGGGCGTATAAATTGGGAAAACTAAAAATCAGCAAGACACAGGCACCCCAAAGTTTAGGGCTGCTCTGTTGACAAGAACCTCCACTTCATGACACCTTAAATATCCCAGGAAAGAGAAAAATGGATAAAGAAGTGGTGGTCCTTATGTACAATGGAATATCCCTCAGCCATGAAATCAATGTCATAAGGCTAGTAGCAGCATGATGAGTGGCTTTAGCTACGACGATTCTAAGTGAAATAAGTCACACAGAAAAAGACACTTATCATAAGCTATCACTTATAGAGGGAATGTAAAAACCGCTACACTTGAACTGAATTACAAAACAGAACAGAGTCACACGTTTACAAAACACACTATGGATGCTTAACGGGAAAGGTGGGGTAGGGTGATGCATAAAACAAGGGTTTCAAATGAGCTCAGATACCGTTCCATAAACCCAATATGTAATAGAAAGACCTACTCCTTGCTCAGTGAACTGGACTCAACACCCCCTATTCACCACACAAGAATATATCTGACTAGTAAGAATCTTAAAACCTATGTATTGATATCTCTCTGGAAGTGAGTCAAGTGGCTGTAAAGCGGCAGAAACACAGCCGTGAAAAGCAGCTAAACCCCATTATAAAAATAAATTCCTTTTAAAAACCCGTGAAACAAAGACAGTGAAAGAGAGAGAAATTCTTACAAAATTCGTTCAGGGGCTGTGATGCAACCTGGATTGACCATATCTAGACCCACAGCTGGAGGAGACATAAGGGTGGACACTCTCGGGGCTGAGAGGTTTGGTGAGGTTGGGGGAGCAAATGCAGAGCCTTTAAAGTAATACTGCCTGTTACCCATCCCATGGGTCCCAAATCTCCAGGTTCAAGGGCATCTTCCTACCTCGAAAACATGCATGAGAAACCCAGAAGGTGGTACACCGTGTGATCGGGAAAGGTTTCTAAAACGCACCTCATTTCTCATCTCCTTGTGCTCGGGTTCGCCATTCCAGCCGCTTTACTAGCAATCTCCCTCCTTGGAGAATCAGCACCTTTAACCTCCCGTTCCGTACAGCTTGCAATTTGTCCTGAGGATGAACGGGAAGAGGGGGAGCCAATGAGAGACTAGCTCTAGGTGTTGGGACAGGCACAGGTCACTCTATTTTCCCATCAGGAAGAAGAATTAACCACAGGCTCAGCCTGCCGCCCGGAAGCAGAATAGGGCCTGAGGCAATCCTGCGCTTTTGCGGCCAGCTCCCAAAAAAGCGAGTTGAAAAATGGAGCTCGGGGCACTGCAATTCACAAACCTGCAGAGTTATAAATGATAACTCTCGTCCACAAATATATTGAGGGAAGGCAACGAAGAGGATCTGAAAGCAAGGCAGAATTGCAGGAAACAGATTTCAGGAGGTCGATTCGAATCGCCTTTAAAGCACATGAAAAGCGGCAAAACGTCGACAATGATGCCCTTGGCCAAAAAGGGCGTATGCGTTTTTTCCTGAATATATTCAGGAAAAAACGCATACGCCCTTTTTGGCCAACCAAGCAACCTGGAAAGGCAAATCAGCGCTACAAAGAAGTCTCCCTTCCCATCGGTCAAAAGGGCCATGCGGAAAAAAGTGTCTAAACCAGAAATGCAGAACAGGCCATGGAGAAATGGGAGCCTTGCTACGCTGATGGGCAGGATGTAAATTGCCAACAGCCACTCTGGAGAAGTGTACGGTGTGTCCTGAAACATCGAAAAAACACAGCTTAGAGCGCATAGGGCACTTCCACTCATGGGCGTATAAATTGGGAAAACTAAAAATCAGCAAGACACAGGCACCCCAAAGTTTGGGGCTGCTCTGTTGACAAGAACCTCCACTTCGTGACACCTTAAATATCCCAGGAAAGAGAAAAATGGATAAAGAAGTGGTGGTCCTTATGTACAATGGAATATCCCTCAGCCATGAAATCAATGTCATAAGGCTAGTAGCAGCATGATGAGTGGCTTTAGCTACGACGATTCTAAGTGAAATAAGTCACACAGAAAAAGACACTTATCATAAGCTATCACTTATAGAGGGAATGTAAAAACCGCTACACTTGAACTGAATTACAAAACAGAACAGAGTCACACGTTTAGAAAACACACTATGGCTGCTTAACGGGAAAGGTGGGGTGGGGTGATGCATAAAACAAGGGTTTCAAATGAGCTCAGATACCGTTCCATAAACCCAATATGTAATAGAAAGACCTACTCCTTGCTCAGTGAACTGGACTCAACACCCCCTATTCACCGCACAAGAATATATCTGACTAGTAAGAATCTTAAAACCTATGTATTGATATCTCTCTGGAAGTGAGTCAAGTGGCTGTAAAGCGGCAGAAACACAGCCGTGAAAAGCAGCTAAACCCCATTATAAAAATAAATTCCTTTTAAAAACCCGTGAAACAAAGACAGTGAAAGAGAGAGAAATTCTTACAAAATTCGTTCAGGGGCTGTGATGCAACCTGGATTGACCATATCTAGACCCACAGCTGGAGGAGACATAAGGGTGGACACTCTCGGGGCTGAGAGGTTTGGTGAGGTTGGGGGAGCAAACGCAGAGCCTTTAAAGTAATACTGCCTGTTACCCATCCCATGGGTCCCAAATCTCCAGGTTCAAGGGCATCTTCCTACCTCGAAAACATGCATGAGAAACCCAGAAGGTGGTACACCGTGTGATCGGGAAAGGTTTCTAAAACGCACCTCATTTCTCATCTCCTTGTGCTCGGGTTCGCCATTCCAGCCGCTTTACTAGCAATCTCCCTCCTTGGAGAATCAGCACCTTTAACCTCCCGTTCCGTACAGCTTGCAATTTGTCCTGAGGATGAACGGGAAGAGGGGGAGCCAATGAGAGACTAGCTCTAGGTGTTGGGACAGGCACAGGTCACTCTATTTTCCCATCAGGAAGAAGAATTAACCACAGGCTCAGCCTGCCGCCCGGAAGCAGAATAGGGCCTGAGGCAGTCCTGCGCTTTTGCGGCCAGCTCCCAAAAAAGCGAGTTGAAAAATGGAGCTCAGGGGCACTGCATTTCACAAACCTGCAGAGTTATAAATGATAACTCTCGTCCACAAATATATTGAGGGAAGGCAACGAAGAGGATCTGAAAGCAAGGCAGAATTGCAGGAAACAGATTTCAGGAGGTCGATTCGAATCGCCTTTAAAGCACATGAAAAGCGGCAAAACGTCGACAATGATGCCCTTGGCCAAAAAGGGCGTATGCGTTTTTTCCTGAATATATTCAGGAAAAAACGCATACGCCCTTTTTGGCCAACCAAGCAACCTGGAAAGGCAAATCAGCGCTACAAAGAAGTCTCGCTTCCCATCGGTCAAAAGGGCCATGCGGAAAAAAGTGTCAAAACCAGAAATGCAGAACAGGCCATGGAGAAATGGGAGCCTTGCTACGCTGATGGGCGGGATGTAAATTGCCAACAGCCACTCTGGAGAAGTGTACGGTGTGTCCTGAAACATCGAAAAAACACAGCTTAGAGCGCATAGGGCACTTCCACTCATGGGCGTATAAAATGGGAAAACTAAAAATCAGCAAGACACAGGCACCCCAAAGTTTGGGGCTGCTCTGTTGACAAGAACCTCCACTTCGTGACACCTTAAATATCCCAGGAAAGAGAAAAATGGATAAAGAAGTGGTGGTCCTTATGTACAATGGAATATCACTCAGCCATGAAATCAATGTCATAAGGCTAGTAGCAGCATGATGAGTGGCTTTAGCTACGACGATTCTATGTGAAATAAGTCATACAGAAAACACACTTATTATAAGCTATCACTTATAGAGGGAATGTAAAAACCACTACACTTGAACTGAATTACAAAACAGAACAGAGTCACACGTTTAGAAAACACACTATGGCTGCTTAACGGGAAAGGTGGGGTGGGGTGATGCATAAAACAAGGGTTTCAAATGAGCTCAGATACCGTTCCATAAACCCAATATGTAATAGAAAGACCTACTCCTTGCTCAGTGAACTGGACTCAACACCCCCTATTCACCGCACAAGAATATATCTGACTAGTAAGAATCTTAAAACCTATGTATTGATATCTCTCTGGAAGTGAGTCAAGTGGCTGTAAAGCCGCATAAACACAGCCGTGAAAAACAGCTAAACCCCATTATAAAAATAAATTCCTTTTAAAAACCCGTGAAACAAAGACAGTGAAAGAGAGAGAATTTCTTACAAAATTCGTTCAGGGGCTGTGATGCAACCTGGATTGACCATATCTAGACCCACAGCTGGATGAGACATAAGGGTGGACACTCTCGGGGCTGAGAGGTTTGGTGAGGTTGGGGGAGCAAACGCAGAGCCTTTAAAGTAATACTGCCTGTTACCCATCCCATGGGTCCCAAATCTCCAGGTTCAAGAGCATCTTCCTACCTCGAAAACATGCATGAGAAACCCAGAAGGTGGTACACCGTGTGATCGGGAAAGGTTTCTAAAACGCACCTCATTTCTCATCTCCTTGTGCTCGGGTTCGCCATTCCAGCCGCTTTACTAGCAATCTCCCTCCTTGGAGAATCAGCACCTTTAACCTCCCGTTCCGTACAGCTTGCAATTTGTCCTGAGGATGAACGGGAAGAGGGGGAGCCAATGAGAGACTAGCTCTAGGTGTTGGGACAGGCACAGGTCACTCTATTTTCCCATCAGGAAGAAGAATTAACCACAGGCTCAGCCTGCCGCCCGGAAGCAGAATAGGGCCTGAGGCAGTCCTGTGCTTTTGCGGCCAGCTCCCAAAAAAGCGAGTTGAAAAATGGAGCTCAGGGGCACTGCATTTCACAAACCTGCAGAGTTATAAATGATAACTCTCGTCCACAAATATATTGAGGGAAGGCAACGAAGAGGATCTGAAAGCAAGGCAGAATTGCAGGAAACAGATTTCAGGAGGTCGATTCGAATCGCCTTTAAAGCACATGAAAAGCGGCAAAACGTCGACAATGATGCCCTTGGCCAAAAAGGGCGTATGCGTTTTTTCCTGAATATATTCAGGAAAAAACGCATACGCCCTTTTTGGCCAACCAAGCAACCTGGAAAGGCAAATCAGCGCTACAAAGAAGTCTCGCTTCCCATCGGTCAAAAGGGCCATGCGGAAAAAAGTGTCAAAACCAGAAATGCAGAACAGGCCATGGAGAAATGGGAGCCTTGCTACGCTGATGGGCGGGATGTAAATTGCCAACAGCCACTCTGGAGAAGTGTACGGTGTGTCCTGAAACATCGAAAAAACACAGCTTAGAGCGCATAGGGCACTTCCACTCATGGGCGTATAAATTGGGAAAACTAAAAATCAGCAAGACACAGGCACCCCAAAGTTTGGGGCTGCTCTGTTGACAAGAACCTCCACTTCGTGACACCTTAAATATCCCAGGAAAGAGAAAAATGGATAAAGAAGTGGTGGTCCTTATGTACAATGGAATATCCCTCAGCCATGAAATCAATGTCATAAGGCTAGTAGCAGCATGATGAGTGGCTTTAGCTACGACGATTCTAAGTGAAATAAGTCACACAGAAAAAGACACTTATCATAAGCTATCACTTATAGAGGGAATGTAAAAACCGCTACACTTGAACTGAATTACAAAACAGAACAGAGTCACACGTTTACAAAACACACTATGGCTGCTTAACGGGAAAGGTGGGGTGGGGTGATGCATAAAACAAGGGTTTCAAATGAGCTCAGATACCGTTCCATAAACCCAATATGTAATAGAAAGACCTACTCCTTGCTCAGTGAACTGGACTCAACACCCCCTATTCACCGCACAAGAATATATCTGACTAGTAAGAATCTTAAAACCTATGTATTGATATCTCTCTGGAAGTGAGTCAAGTGGCTGTAAAGCCGCATAAACACAGCCGTGAAAAACAGCTAAACCCCATTATAAAAATAAATTCCTTTTAAAAACCCGTGAAACAAAGACAGTGAAAGAGAGAGAAATTCTTACAAAATTCGTTCAGGGGCTGTGATGCAACCTGGATTGACCATATCTAGACCCACAGCTGGAGGAGACATAAGGGTGGACACTCTCGGGGCTGAGAGGTTTGGTGAGGTTGGGGGAGCAAACGCAGAGCCTTTAAAGTAATACTGCCTGTTACCCATCCCATGGGTCCCAAATCTCCAGGTTCAAGAGCATCTTCCTACCTCGAAAACATGCATGAGAAACCCACAAGGTGGTACACCGTGTGATCGGGAAAGGTTTCTAAAACGCACCTCATTTCTCATCTCCTTGTGCTCGGGTTCACCATTCCAGCCGCTTTACTAGCAATCTCCCTCCTTGGAGAATCAGCACCTTTAACCTCCCGTTCCGTACAGCTTGCAATTTGTCCTGAGGATGAACGGGAAGAGGGGGAGCCAATGAGAGACTAGCTCTAGGTGTTGGGACAGGCACAGGTCACTCTATTTTCCCATCAGGAAGAAGAATTAACCACAGGCTCAGCCTGCCGCCCGGAAGCAGAATAGGGCCTGAGGCAATCCTGCGCTTTTGCGGCCAGCTCCCAAAAAAGCGAGTTGAAAAATGGAGCTCAGGGGCACTGCAATTCACAAACCTGCAGAGTTATAAATGATAACTCTCGTCCACAAATATATTGAGGGAAGGCAACGAAGAGGATCTGAAAGCAAGGCAGAATTGCAGGAAACAGATTTCAGGAGGTCGATTCGAATCGCCTTTAAAGCACATGAAAAGCGGCAAAACGTCGACAATGATGCCCTTGGCCAAAAAGGGCGTATGCGTTTTTTCCTGAATATATTCAGGAAAAAACGCATACGCCCTTTTTGGCCAACCAAGCAACCTGGAAAGGCAAATCAGCGCTACAAAGAAGTCTCGCTTCCCATCGGTCAAAAGGGCCATGCGGAAAAAAGTGTCAAAACCAGAAATGCAGAACAGGCCATGGAGAAATGGGAGCCTTGCTACGCTGATGGGCGGGATGTAAATTGCCAACAGCCACTCTGGAGAAGTGTACGGTGTGTCCTGAAACATCGAAAAAACACAGCTTAGAGCGCATAGGGCACTTCCACTCATGGGCGTATAAAATGGGAAAACTAAAAATCAGCAAGACACAGGCACCCCAAAGTTTGGGGCTGCTCTGTTGACAAGAACCTCCACTTCGTGACACCTTAAATATCCCAGGAAAGAGAAAAATGGATAAAGAAGTGGTGGTCCTTATGTACAATGGAATATCACTCAGCCATGAAATCAATGTCATAAGGCTAGTAGCAGCATGATGAGTGGCTTTAGCTACGACGATTCTATGTGAAATAAGTCATACAGAAAACACACTTATTATAAGCTATCACTTATAGAGGGAATGTAAAAACCACTACACTTGAACTGAATTACAAAACAGAACAGAGTCACACGTTTAGAAAACACACTATGGCTGCTTAACGGGAAAGGTGGGGTGGGGTGATGCATAAAACAAGGGTTTCAAATGAGCTCAGATACCGTTCCATAAACCCAATATGTAATAGAAAGACCTACTCCTTGCTCAGTGAACTGGACTCAACACCCCCTATTCACCGCACAAGAATATATCTGACTAGTAAGAATCTTAAAACCTATGTATTGATATCTCTCTGGAAGTGAGTCAAGTGGCTGTAAAGCCGCATAAACACAGCCGTGAAAAACAGCTAAACCCCATTATAAAAATAAATTACTTTTAAAAACCCGTGAAACAAAGACAGTGAAAGAGAGAGAATTTCTTACAAAATTCGTTCAGGGGCTGTGATGCAACCTGGATTGACCATATCTAGACCCACAGCTGGATGAGACATAAGGGTGGACACTCTCGGGGCTGAGAGGTTTGGTGAGGTTGGGGGAGCAAACGCAGAGCCTTTAAAGTAATACTGCCTGTTACCCATCCCATGGGTCCCAAATCTCCAGGTTCAAGAGCATCTTCCTACCTCGAAAACATGCATGAGAAACCCAGAAGGTGGTACACCGTGTGATCGGGAAAGGTTTCTAAAACGCACCTCATTTCTCATCTCCTTGTGCTCGGGTTCGCCATTCCAGCCGCTTTACTAGCAATCTCCCTCCTTGGAGAATCAGCACCTTTAACCTCCCGTTCCGTACAGCTTGCAATTTGTCCTGAGGATGAACGGGAAGAGGGGGAGCCAATGAGAGACTAGCTCTAGGTGTTGGGACAGGCACAGGTCACTCTATTTTCCCATCAGGAAGAAGAATTAACCACAGGCTCAGCCTGCCGCCCGGAAGCAGAATAGGGCCTGAGGCAGTCCTGCGCTTTTGCGGCCAGCTCCCAAAAAAGCGAGTTGAAAAATGGAGCTCAGGGGCACTGCATTTCACAAACCTGCAGAGTTATAAATGATAACTCTCGTCCACAAATATATTGAGGGAAGGCAACGAAGAGGATCTGAAAGCAAGGCAGAATTGCAGGAAACAGATTTCAGGAGGTCGATTCGAATCGCCTTTAAAGCACATGAAAAGCGGCAAAACGTCGACAATGATGCCCTTGGCCAAAAAGGGCGTATGCGTTTTTTCCTGAATATATTCAGGAAAAAACGCATACGCCCTTTTTGGCCAACCAAGCAACCTGGAAAGGCAAATCAGCGCTACAAAGAAGTCTCGCTTCCCATCGGTCAAAAGGGCCATGCGGAAAAAAGTGTCAAAACCAGAAATGCAGAACAGGCCATGGAGAAATGGGAGCCTTGCTACGCTGATGGGCGGGATGTAAATTGCCAACAGCCACTCTGGAGAAGTGTACGGTGTGTCCTGAAACATCGAAAAAACACAGCTTAGAGCGCATAGGGCACTTCCACTCATGGGCGTATAAATTGGGAAAACTAAAAATCAGCAAGACACAGGCACCCCAAAGTTTGGGGCTGCTCTGTTGACAAGAACCTCCACTTCGTGACACCTTAAATATCCCAGGAAAGAGAAAAATGGATAAAGAAGTGGTGGTCCTTATGTACAATGGAATATCCCTCAGCCATGAAATCAATGTCATAAGGCTAGTAGCAGCATGATGAGTGGCTTTAGCTACGACGATTCTAAGTGAAATAAGTCACACAGAAAAAGACACTTATCATAAGCTATCACTTATAGAGGGAATGTAAAAACCGCTACACTTGAACTGAATTACAAAACAGAACAGAGTCACACGTTTACAAAACACACTATGGCTGCTTAACGGGAAAGGTGGGGTGGGGTGATGCATAAAACAAGGGTTTCAAATGAGCTCAGATACCGTTCCATAAACCCAATATGTAATAGAAAGACCTACTCCTTGCTCAGTGAACTGGACTCAACACCCCCTATTCACCGCACAAGAATATATCTGACTAGTAAGAATCTTAAAACCTATGTATTGATATCTCTCTGGAAGTGAGTCAAGTGGCTGTAAAGCCGCATAAACACAGCCGTGAAAAACAGCTAAACCCCATTATAAAAATAAATTACTTTTAAAAACCCGTGAAACAAAGACAGTGAAAGAGAGAGAATTTCTTACAAAATTCGTTCAGGGGCTGTGATGCAACCTGGATTGACCATATCTAGACCCACAGCTGGATGAGACATAAGGGTGGACACTCTCGGGGCTGAGAGGTTTGGTGAGGTTGGGGGAGCAAACGCAGAGCCTTTAAAGTAATACTGCCTGTTACCCATCCCATGGGTCCCAAATCTCCAGGTTCAAGAGCATCTTCCTACCTCGAAAACATGCATGAGAAACCCAGAAGGTGGTACACCGTGTGATCGGGAAAGGTTTCTAAAACGCACCTCATTTCTCATCTCCTTGTGCTCGGGTTCACCATTCCAGCCGCTTTACTAGCAATCTCCCTCCTTGGAGAATCAGCACCTTTAACCTCCCGTTCCGTACAGCTTGCAATTTGTCCTGAGGATGAACGGGAAGAGGGGCAGCCAATGAGAGACTAGCTCTAGGTGTTGGGACAGGCACAGGTCACTCTATTTTCCCATCAGGAAGAAGAATTAACCACAGGCTCAGCCTGCCGCCCGGAAGCAGAATAGGGCCTGAGGCGATCCTGCGCTTTTGCGGCCAGCTCCCAAAAAAGCGAGTTGAAAAATGGAGCTCAGGGGCACTGCAATTCACAAACCTGCAGAGTTATAAATGATAACTCTCGTCCACAAATATATTGAGGGAAGGCAACGAAGAGGATCTGAAAGCAAGGCAGAATTGCAGGAAACAGATTTCAGGAGGTCGATTCGAATCGCCTTTAAAGCACATGAAAAGCGGCAAAACGTCGACAATGATGCCCTTGGCCAAAAAGGGCGTATGCGTTTTTTCCTGAATATATTCAGGAAAAAACGCATACGCCCTTTTTGGCCAACCAAGCAACCTGGAAAGGCAAATCAGCGCTACAAAGAAGTCTCGCTTCCCATCGGTCAAAAGGGCCATGCGGAAAAAAGTGTCAAAACCAGAAATGCAGAACAGGCCATGGAGAAATGGGAGCCTTGCTACGCTGATGGGCGGGATGTAAATTGCCAACAGCCACTCTGGAGAAGTGTACGGTGTGTCCTGAAACATCGAAAAAACACAGCTTAGAGCGCATAGGGCACTTCCACTCATGGGCGTATAAAATGGGAAAACTAAAAATCAGCAAGACACAGGCACCCCAAAGTTTGGGGCTGCTCTGTTGACAAGAACCTCCACTTCGTGACACCTTAAATATCCCAGGAAAGAGAAAAATGGATAAAGAAGTGGTGGTCCTTATGTACAATGGAATATCACTCAGCCATGAAATCAATGTCATAAGGCTAGTAGCAGCATGATGAGTGGCTTTAGCTACGACGATTCTATGTGAAATAAGTCATACAGAAAACACACTTATTATAAGCTATCACTTATAGAGGGAATGTAAAAACCACTACACTTGAACTGAATTACAAAACAGAACAGAGTCACACGTTTAGAAAACACACTATGGCTGCTTAACGGGAAAGGTGGGGTGGGGTGATGCATAAAACAAGGGTTTCAAATGAGCTCAGATACCGTTCCATAAACCCAATATGTAATAGAAAGACCTACTCCTTGCTCAGTGAACTGGACTCAACACCCCCTATTCACCGCACAAGAATATATCTGACTAGTAAGAATCTTAAAACCTATGTATTGATATCTCTCTGGAAGTGAGTCAAGTGGCTGTAAAGCCGCATAAACACAGCCGTGAAAAACAGCTAAACCCCATTATAAAAATAAATTCCTTTTAAAAACCCGTGAAACAAAGACAGTGAAAGAGAGAGAATTTCTTACAAAATTCGTTCAGGGGCTGTGATGCAACCTGGATTGACCATATCTAGACCCACAGCTGGATGAGACATAAGGGTGGACACTCTCGGGGCTGAGAGGTTTGGTGAGGTTGGGGGAGCAAACGCAGAGCCTTTAAAGTAATACTGCCTGTTACCCATCCCATGGGTCCCAAATCTCCAGGTTCAAGAGCATCTTCCTACCTCGAAAACATGCATGAGAAACCCAGAAGGTGGTACACCGTGTGATCGGGAAAGGTTTCTAAAACGCACCTCATTTCTCATCTCCTTGTGCTCGGGTTCGCCATTCCAGCCGCTTTACTAGCAATCTCCCTCCTTGGAGAATCAGCACCTTTAACCTCCCGTTCCGTACAGCTTGCAATTTGTCCTGAGGATGAACGGGAAGAGGGGGAGCCAATGAGAGACTAGCTCTAGGTGTTGGGACAGGCACAGGTCACTCTATTTTCCCATCAGGAAGAAGAATTAACCACAGGCTCAGCCTGCCGCCCGGAAGCAGAATAGGGCCTGAGGCGATCCTGCGCTTTTGCGGCCAGCTCCCAAAAAAGCGAGTTGAAAAATGGAGCTCAGGGGCACTGCAATTCACAAACCTGCAGAGTTATAAATGATAACTCTCGTCCACAAATATATTGAGGGAAGGCAACGAAGAGGATCTGAAAGCAAGGCAGAATTGCAGGAAACAGATTTCAGGAGGTCGATTCGAATCGCCTTTAAAGCACATGAAAAGCGGCAAAACGTCGACAATGATGCCCTTGGCCAAAAAGGGCGTATGCGTTTTTTCCTGAATATATTCAGGAAAAAACGCATACGCCCTTTTTGGCCAACCAAGCAACCTGGAAAGGCAAATCAGCGCTACAAAGAAGTCTCGCTTCCCATCGGTCAAAAGGGCCATGCGGAAAAAAGTGTCAAAACCAGAAATGCAGAACAGGCCATGGAGAAATGGGAGCCTTGCTACGCTGATGGGCGGGATGTAAATTGCCAACAGCCACTCTGGAGAAGTGTACGGTGTGTCCTGAAACATCGAAAAAACACAGCTTAGAGCGCATAGGGCACTTCCACTCATGGGCGTATAAAATGGGAAAACTAAAAATCAGCAAGACACAGGCACCCCAAAGTTTGGGGCTGCTCTGTTGACAAGAACCTCCACTTCGTGACACCTTAAATATCCCAGGAAAGAGAAAAATGGATAAAGAAGTGGTGGTCCTTATGTACAATGGAATATCACTCAGCCATGAAATCAATGTCATAAGGCTAGTAGCAGCATGATGAGTGGCTTTAGCTACGACGATTCTATGTGAAATAAGTCATACAGAAAACACACTTATTATAAGCTATCACTTAGAGAGGGAATGTAAAAACCACTACACTTGAACTGAATTACAAAACAGAACAGAGTCACACGTTTAGAAAACACACTATGGCTGCTTAACGGGAAAGGTGGGGTGGGGTGATGCATAAAACAAGGGTTTCAAATGAGCTCAGATACCGTTCCATAAACCCAATATGTAATAGAAAGACCTACTCCTTGCTCAGTGAACTGGACTCAACACCCCCTATTCACCGCACAAGAATATATCTGACTAGTAAGAATCTTAAAACCTATGTATTGATATCTCTCTGGAAGTGAGTCAAGTGGCTGTAAAGCGGCAGAAACACAGCCGTGAAAAGCAGCTAAACCCCATTATAAAAATAAATTCCTTTTAAAAACCCGTGAAACAAAGACAGTGAAAGAGAGAGAAATTCTTACAAAATTCGTTCAGGGGCTGTGATGCAACCTGGATTGACCATATCTAGACCCACAGCTGGAGGAGACATAAGGGTGGACACTCTCGGGGCTGAGAGGTTTGGTGAGGTTGGGGGAGCAAACGCAGAGCCTTTAAAGTAATACTGCCTGTTACCCATCCCATGGGTCCCAAATCTCCAGGTTCAAGGGCATCTTCCTACCTCGAAAACATGCATGAGAAACCCAGAAGGTGGTACACCGTGTGATCGGGAAAGGTTTCTAAAACGCACCTCATTTCTCATCTCCTTGTGCTCGGGTTCGCCATTCCAGCCGCTTTACTAGCAATCTCCCACCGTGGAGAATCAGCACCTTTAACCTCCCGTTCCGTACAGCTTGCAATTTGTCCTGAGGATGAACGGGAAGAGGGGGAGCCAATGAGAGACTAGCTCTAGGTGTTGGGACAGGCACAGGTCACTCTATTTTCCCATCAGGAAGAAGAATTAACCACAGGCTCAGCCTGCCGCCCGGAAGCAGAATAGGGCCTGAGGCAATCCTGCGCTTTTGCGGCCAGCTCCCAAAAAAGCGAGTTGAAAAATGGAGCTCAGGGGCACTGCAATTCACAAACCTGCAGAGTTATAAATGATAACTCTCGTCCACAAATATATTGAGGGAAGGCAACGAAGAGGATCTGAAAGCAAGGCAGAATTGCAGGAAACAGATTTCAGGAGGTCGATTCGAATCGCCTTTAAAGCACATGAAAAGCGGCAAAACGTCGACAATGATGCCCTTGGCCAAAAAGGGCGTATGCGTTTTTTCCTGAATATATTCAGGAAAAAACGCATACGCCCTTTTTGGCCAACCAAGCAACCTGGAAAGGCAAATCAGCGCTACAAAGAAGTCTCGCTTCCCATCGGTCAAAAGGGCCATGCGGAAAAAAGTGTCAAAACCAGAAATGCAGAACAGGCCATGGAGAAATGGGAGCCTTGCTACGCTGATGGGCGGGATGTAAATTGCCAACAGCCACTCTGGAGAAGTGTACGGTGTGTCCTGAAACATCGAAAAAACACAGCTTAGAGCGCATAGGGCACTTCCACTCATGGGCGTATAAAATGGGAAAACTAAAAATCAGCAAGACACAGGCACCCCAAAGTTTGGGGCTGCTCTGTTGACAAGAACCTCCACTTCGTGACACCTTAAATATCCCAGGAAAGAGAAAAATGGATAAAGAAGTGGTGGTCCTTATGTACAATGGAATATCACTCAGCCATGAAATCAATGTCATAAGGCTAGTAGCAGCATGATGAGTGGCTTTAGCTACGACGATTCTATGTGAAATAAGTCATACAGAAAACACACTTATTATAAGCTATCACTTATAGAGGGAATGTAAAAACCACTACACTTGAACTGAATTACAAAACAGAACAGAGTCACACGTTTAGAAAACACACTATGGCTGCTTAACGGGAAAGGTGGGGTGGGGTGATGCATAAAACAAGGGTTTCAAATGAGCTCAGATACCGTTCCATAAACCCAATATGTAATAGAAAGACCTACTCCTTGCTCAGTGAACTGGACTCAACACCCCCTATTCACCGCACAAGAATATATCTGACTAGTAAGAATCTTAAAACCTATGTATTGATATCTCTCTGGAAGTGAGTCAAGTGGCTGTAAAGCCGCATAAACACAGCCGTGAAAAACAGCTAAACCCCATTATAAAAATAAATTCCTTTTAAAAACCCGTGAAACAAAGACAGTGAAAGAGAGAGAATTTCTTACAAAATTCGTTCAGGGGCTGTGATGCAACCTGGATTGACCATATCTAGACCCACAGCTGGATGAGACATAAGGGTGGACACTCTCGGGGCTGAGAGGTTTGGTGAGGTTGGGGGAGCAAACGCAGAGCCTTTAAAGTAATACTGCCTGTTACCCATCCCATGGGTCCCAAATCTCCAGGTTCAAGAGCATCTTCCTACCTCGAAAACATGCATGAGAAACCCAGAAGGTGGTACACCGTGTGATCGGGAAAGGTTTCTAAAACGCACCTCATTTCTCATCTCCTTGTGCTCGGGTTCGCCATTCCAGCCGCTTTACTAGCAATCTCCCTCCTTGGAGAATCAGCACCTTTAACCTCCCGTTCCGTACAGCTTGCAATTTGTCCTGAGGATGAACGGGAAGAGGGGGAGCCAATGAGAGACTAGCTCTAGGTGTTGGGACAGGCACAGGTCACTCTATTTTCCCATCAGGAAGAAGAATTAACCACAGGCTCAGCCTGCCGCCCGGAAGCAGAATAGGGCCTGAGGCGATCCTGCGCTTTTGCGGCCAGCTCCCAAAAAAGCGAGTTGAAAAATGGAGCTCAGGGGCACTGCAATTCACAAACCTGCAGAGTTATAAATGATAACTCTCGTCCACAAATATATTGAGGGAAGGCAACGAAGAGGATCTGAAAGCAAGGCAGAATTGCAGGAAACAGATTTCAGGAGGTCGATTCGAATCGCCTTTAAAGCACATGAAAAGCGGCAAAACGTCGACAATGATGCCCTTGGCCAAAAAGGGCGTATGCGTTTTTTCCTGAATATATTCAGGAAAAAACGCATACGCCCTTTTTGGCCAACCAAGCAACCTGGAAAGGCAAATCAGCGCTACAAAGAAGTCTCGCTTCCCATCGGTCAAAAGGGCCATGCGGAAAAAAGTGTCAAAACCAGAAATGCAGAACAGGCCATGGAGAAATGGGAGCCTTGCTACGCTGATGGGCGGGATGTAAATTGCCAACAGCCACTCTGGAGAAGTGTACGGTGTGTCCTGAAACATCGAAAAAACACAGCTTAGAGCGCATAGGGCACTTCCACTCATGGGCGTATAAAATGGGAAAACTAAAAATCAGCAAGACACAGGCACCCCAAAGTTTGGGGCTGCTCTGTTGACAAGAACCTCCACTTCGTGACACCTTAAATATCCCAGGAAAGAGAAAAATGGATAAAGAAGTGGTGGTCCTTATGTACAATGGAATATCACTCAGCCATGAAATCAATGTCATAAGGCTAGTAGCAGCATGATGAGTGGCTTTAGCTACGACGATTCTATGTGAAATAAGTCATACAGAAAACACACTTATTATAAGCTATCACTTAGAGAGGGAATGTAAAAACCACTACACTTGAACTGAATTACAAAACAGAACAGAGTCACACGTTTAGAAAACACACTATGGCTGCTTAACGGGAAAGGTGGGGTGGGGTGATGCATAAAACAAGGGTTTCAAATGAGCTCAGATACCGTTCCATAAACCCAATATGTAATAGAAAGACCTACTCCTTGCTCAGTGAACTGGACTCAACACCCCCTATTCACCGCACAAGAATATATCTGACTAGTAAGAATCTTAAAACCTATGTATTGATATCTCTCTGGAAGTGAGTCAAGTGGCTGTAAAGCGGCAGAAACACAGCCGTGAAAAGCAGCTAAACCCCATTATAAAAATAAATTCCTTTTAAAAACCCGTGAAACAAAGACAGTGAAAGAGAGAGAAATTCTTACAAAATTCGTTCAGGGGCTGTGATGCAACCTGGATTGACCATATCTAGACCCACAGCTGGAGGAGACATAAGGGTGGACACTCTCGGGGCTGAGAGGTTTGGTGAGGTTGGGGGAGCAAACGCAGAGCCTTTAAAGTAATACTGCCTGTTACCCATCCCATGGGTCCCAAATCTCCAGGTTCAAGGGCATCTTCCTACCTCGAAAACATGCATGAGAAACCCAGAAGGTGGTACACCGTGTGATCGGGAAAGGTTTCTAAAACGCACCTCATTTCTCATCTCCTTGTGCTCGGGTTCGCCATTCCAGCCGCTTTACTAGCAATCTCCCACCGTGGAGAATCAGCACCTTTAACCTCCCGTTCCGTACAGCTTGCAATTTGTCCTGAGGATGAACGGGAAGAGGGGGAGCCAATGAGAGACTAGCTCTAGGTGTTGGGACAGGCACAGGTCACTCTATTTTCCCATCAGGAAGAAGAATTAACCACAGGCTCAGCCTGCCGCCCGGAAGCAGAATAGGGCCTGAGGCAATCCTGCGCTTTTGCGGCCAGCTCCCAAAAAAGCGAGTTGAAAAATGGAGCTCAGGGGCACTGCAATTCACAAACCTGCAGAGTTATAAATGATAACTCTCGTCCACAAATATATTGAGGGAAGGCAACGAAGAGGATCTGAAAGCAAGGCAGAATTGCAGGAAACAGATTTCAGGAGGTCGATTCGAATCGCCTTTAAAGCACATGAAAAGCGGCAAAACGTCGACAATGATGCCCTTGGCCAAAAAGGGTGTATGCGTTTTTTCCTGAATATATTCAGGAAAAAACGCATACGCCCTTTTTGGCCAACCAAGCAACCTGGAAAGGCAAATCAGCGCTACAAAGAAGTCTCGCTTCCCATCGGTCAAAAGGGCCATGCGGAAAAAAGTGTCAAAACCAGAAATGCAGAACAGGCCATGGAGAAATGGGAGCCTTGCTACGCTGATGGGCGGGATGTAAATTGCCAACAGCCACTCTGGAGAAGTGTACGGTGTGTCCTGAAACATCGAAAAAACACAGCTTAGAGCGCATAGGGCACTTCCACTCATGGGCGTATAAAATGGGAAAACTAAAAATCAGCAAGACACAGGCACCCCAAAGTTTGGGGCTGCTCTGTTGACAAGAACCTCCACTTCGTGACACCTTAAATATCCCAGGAAAGAGAAAAATGGATAAAGAAGTGGTGGTCCTTATGTACAATGGAATATCACTCAGCCATGAAATCAATGTCATAAGGCTAGTAGCAGCATGATGAGTGGCTTTAGCTACGACGATTCTATGTGAAATAAGTCATACAGAAAACACACTTATTATAAGCTATCACTTATAGAGGGAATGTAAAAACCACTACACTTGAACTGAATTACAAAACAGAACAGAGTCACACGTTTAGAAAACACACTATGGCTGCTTAACGGGAAAGGTGGGGTGGGGTGATGCATAAAACAAGGGTTTCAAATGAGCTCAGATACCGTTCCATAAACCCAATATGTAATAGAAAGACCTACTCCTTGCTCAGTGAACTGGACTCAACACCCCCTATTCACCGCACAAGAATATATCTGACTAGTAAGAATCTTAAAACCTATGTATTGATATCTCTCTGGAAGTGAGTCAAGTGGCTGTAAAGCCGCATAAACACAGCCGTGAAAAACAGCTAAACCCCATTATAAAAATAAATTCCTTTTAAAAACCCGTGAAACAAAGACAGTGAAAGAGAGAGAATTTCTTACAAAATTCGTTCAGGGGCTGTGATGCAACCTGGATTGACCATATCTAGACCCACAGCTGGATGAGACATAAGGGTGGACACTCTCGGGGCTGAGAGGTTTGGTGAGGTTGGGGGAGCAAACGCAGAGCCTTTAAAGTAATACTGCCTGTTACCCATCCCATGGGTCCCAAATCTCCAGGTTCAAGAGCATCTTCCTACCTCGAAAACATGCATGAGAAACCCAGAAGGTGGTACACCGTGTGATCGGGAAAGGTTTCTAAAACGCACCTCATTTCTCATCTCCTTGTGCTCGGGTTCGCCATTCCAGCCGCTTTACTAGCAATCTCCCTCCTTGGAGAATCAGCACCTTTAACCTCCCGTTCCGTACAGCTTGCAATTTGTCCTGAGGATGAACGGGAAGAGGGGGAGCCAATGAGAGACTAGCTCTAGGTGTTGGGACAGGCACAGGTCACTCTATTTTCCCATCAGGAAGAAGAATTAACCACAGGCTCAGCCTGCCGCCCGGAAGCAGAATAGGGCCTGAGGCAGTCCTGCGCTTTTGCGGCCAGCTCCCAAAAAAGCGAGTTGAAAAATGGAGCTCAGGGGCACTGCATTTCACAAACCTGCAGAGTTATAAATGATAACTCTCGTCCACAAATATATTGAGGGAAGGCAACGAAGAGGATCTGAAAGCAAGGCAGAATTGCAGGAAACAGATTTCAGGAGGTCGATTCGAATCGCCTTTAAAGCACATGAAAAGCGGCAAAACGTCGACAATGATGCCCTTGGCCAAAAAGGGCGTATGCGTTTTTTCCTGAATATATTCAGGAAAAAACGCATACGCCCTTTTTGGCCAACCAAGCAACCTGGAAAGGCAAATCAGCGCTACAAAGAAGTCTCGCTTCCCATCGGTCAAAAGGGCCATGCGGAAAAAAGTGTCAAAACCAGAAATGCAGAACAGGCCATGGAGAAATGGGAGCCTTGCTACGCTGATGGGCGGGATGTAAATTGCCAACAGCCACTCTGGAGAAGTGTACGGTGTGTCCTGAAACATCGAAAAAACACAGCTTAGAGCGCATAGGGCACTTCCACTCATGGGCGTATAAATTGGGAAAACTAAAAATCAGCAAGACACAGGCACCCCAAAGTTTGGGGCTGCTCTGTTGACAAGAACCTCCACTTCGTGACACCTTAAATATCCCAGGAAAGAGAAAAATGGATAAAGAAGTGGTGGTCCTTATGTACAATGGAATATCCCTCAGCCATGAAATCAATGTCATAAGGCTAGTAGCAGCATGATGAGTGGCTTTAGCTACGACGATTCTAAGTGAAATAAGTCACACAGAAAAAGACACTTATCATAAGCTATCACTTATAGAGGGAATGTAAAAACCGCTACACTTGAACTGAATTACAAAACAGAACAGAGTCACACGTTTACAAAACACACTATGGCTGCTTAACGGGAAAGGTGGGGTGGGGTGATGCATAAAACAAGGGTTTCAAATGAGCTCAGATACCGTTCCATAAACCCAATATGTAATAGAAAGACCTACTCCTTGCTCAGTGAACTGGACTCAACACCCCCTATTCACCGCACAAGAATATATCTGACTAGTAAGAATCTTAAAACCTATGTATTGATATCTCTCTGGAAGTGAGTCAAGTGGCTGTAAAGCGGCAGAAACACAGCCGCGAAAAGCAGCTAAACCCCATTATAAAAATAAATTCCTTTTAAAAACCCGTGAAACAAAGACAGTGAAAGAGAGAGAAATTCTTACAAAATTCGTTCAGGGGCTGTGATGCAACCTGGATTGACCATATCTAGACCCACAGCTGGAGGAGACATAAGGGTGGACACTCTCGGGGCTGAGAGGTTTGGTGAGGTTGGGGGAGCAAACGCAGAGCCTTTAAAGTAATACTGCCTGTTACCCATCCCATGGGTCCCAAATCTCCAGGTTCAAGGGCATCTTCCTACCTCGAAAACATGCATGAGAAACCCAGAAGGTGGTACACCGTGTGATCGGGAAAGGTTTCTAAAACGCACCTCATTTCTCATCTCCTTGTGCTCGGGTTCGCCATTCCAGCCGCTTTACTAGCAATCTCCCACCGTGGAGAATCAGCACCTTTAACCTCCCGTTCCGTACAGCTTGCAATTTGTCCTGAGGATGAACGGGAAGAGGGGGAGCCAATGAGAGACTAGCTCTAGGTGTTGGGACAGGCACAGGTCACTCTATTTTCCCATCAGGAAGAAGAATTAACCACAGGCTCAGCCTGCCGCCCGGAAGCAGAATAGGGCCTGAGGCAATCCTGCGCTTTTGCGGCCAGCTCCCAAAAAAGCGAGTTGAAAAATGGAGCTCAGGGGCACTGCAATTCACAAACCTGCAGAGTTATAAATGATAACTCTCGTCCACAAATATATTGAGGGAAGGCAACGAAGAGGATCTGAAAGCAAGGCAGAATTGCAGGAAACAGATTTCAGGAGGTCGATTCGAATCGCCTTTAAAGCACATGAAAAGCGGCAAAACGTCGACAATGATGCCCTTGGCCAAAAAGGGCGTATGCGTTTTTTCCTGAATATATTCAGGAAAAAACGCATACGCCCTTTTTGGCCAACCAAGCAACCTGGAAAGGCAAATCAGCGCTACAAAGAAGTCTCGCTTCCCATCGGTCAAAAGGGCCATGCGGAAAAAAGTGTCAAAACCAGAAATGCAGAACAGGCCATGGAGAAATGGGAGCCTTGCTACGCTGATGGGCGGGATGTAAATTGCCAACAGCCACTCTGGAGAAGTGTACGGTGTGTCCTGAAACATCGAAAAAACACAGCTTAGAGCGCATAGGGCACTTCCACTCATGGGCGTATAAAATGGGAAAACTAAAAATCAGCAAGACACAGGCACCCCAAAGTTTGGGGCTGCTCTGTTGACAAGAACCTCCACTTCGTGACACCTTAAATATCCCAGGAAAGAGAAAAATGGATAAAGAAGTGGTGGTCCTTATGTACAATGGAATATCACTCAGCCATGAAATCAATGTCATAAGGCTAGTAGCAGCATGATGAGTGGCTTTAGCTACGACGATTCTATGTGAAATAAGTCATACAGAAAACACACTTATTATAAGCTATCACTTATAGAGGGAATGTAAAAACCACTACACTTGAACTGAATTACAAAACAGAACAGAGTCACACGTTTACAAAACACACTATGGCTGCTTAACGGGAAAGGTGGGGTGGGGTGATGCATAAAACAAGGGTTTCAAATGAGCTCAGATACCGTTCCATAAACCCAATATGTAATAGAAAGACCTACTCCTTGCTCAGTGAACTGGACTCAACACCCCCTATTCACCGCACAAGAATATATCTGACTAGTAAGAATCTTAAAACCTATGTATTGATATCTCTCTGGAAGTGAGTCAAGTGGCTGTAAAGCCGCATAAACACAGCCGTGAAAAACAGCTAAACCCCATTATAAAAATAAATTACTTTTAAAAACCCGTGAAACAAAGACAGTGAAAGAGAGAGAATTTCTTACAAAATTCGTTCAGGGGCTGTGATGCAACCTGGATTGACCATATCTAGACCCACAGCTGGATGAGACATAAGGGTGGACACTCTCGGGGCTGAGAGGTTTGGTGAGGTTGGGGGAGCAAACGCAGAGCCTTTAAAGTAATACTGCCTGTTACCCATCCCATGGGTCCCAAATCTCCAGGTTCAAGAGCATCTTCCTACCTCGAAAACATGCATGAGAAACCCAGAAGGTGGTACACCGTGTGATCGGGAAAGGTTTCTAAAACGCACCTCATTTCTCATCTCCTTGTGCTCGGGTTCGCCATTCCAGCCGCTTTACTAGCAATCTCCCTCCTTGGAGAATCAGCACCTTTAACCTCCCGTTCCGTACAGCTTGCAATTTGTCCTGAGGATGAACGGGAAGAGGGGGAGCCAATGAGAGACTAGCTCTAGGTGTTGGGACAGGCACAGGTCACTCTATTTTCCCATCAGGAAGAAGAATTAACCACAGGCTCAGCCTGCCGCCCGGAAGCAGAATAGGGCCTGAGGCAGTCCTGCGCTTTTGCGGCCAGCTCCCAAAAAAGCGAGTTGAAAAATGGAGCTCAGGGGCACTGCATTTCACAAACCTGCAGAGTTATAAATGATAACTCTCGTCCACAAATATATTGAGGGAAGGCAACGAAGAGGATCTGAAAGCAAGGCAGAATTGCAGGAAACAGATTTCAGGAGGTCGATTCGAATCGCCTTTAAAGCACATGAAAAGCGGCAAAACGTCGACAATGATGCCCTTGGCCAAAAAGGGCGTATGCGTTTTTTCCTGAATATATTCAGGAAAAAACGCATACGCCCTTTTTGGCCAACCAAGCAACCTGGAAAGGCAAATCAGCGCTACAAAGAAGTCTCGCTTCCCATCGGTCAAAAGGGCCATGCGGAAAAAAGTGTCAAAACCAGAAATGCAGAACAGGCCATGGAGAAATGGGAGCCTTGCTACGCTGATGGGCGGGATGTAAATTGCCAACAGCCACTCTGGAGAAGTGTACGGTGTGTCCTGAAACATCGAAAAAACACAGCTTAGAGCGCATAGGGCACTTCCACTCATGGGCGTATAAATTGGGAAAACTAAAAATCAGCAAGACACAGGCACCCCAAAGTTTGGGGCTGCTCTGTTGACAAGAACCTCCACTTCGTGACACCTTAAATATCCCAGGAAAGAGAAAAATGGATAAAGAAGTGGTGGTCCTTATGTACAATGGAATATCCCTCAGCCATGAAATCAATGTCATAAGGCTAGTAGCAGCATGATGAGTGGCTTTAGCTACGACGATTCTAAGTGAAATAAGTCACACAGAAAAAGACACTTATCATAAGCTATCACTTATAGAGGGAATGTAAAAACCGCTACACTTGAACTGAATTACAAAACAGAACAGAGTCACACGTTTAGAAAACACACTATGGCTGCTTAACGGGAAAGGTGGGGTGGGGTGATGCATAAAACAAGGGTTTCAAATGAGCTCAGATACCGTTCCATAAACCCAATATGTAATAGAAAGACCTACTCCTTGCTCAGTGAACTGGACTCAACACCCCCTATTCACCGCACAAGAATATATCTGACTAGTAAGAATCTTAAAACCTATGTATTGATATCTCTCTGGAAGTGAGTCAAGTGGCTGTAAAGCGGCAGAAACACAGCCGTGAAAAGCAGCTAAACCCCATTATAAAAATAAATTCCTTTTAAAAACCCGTGAAACAAAGACAGTGAAAGAGAGAGAAATTCTTACAAAATTCGTTCAGGGGCTGTGATGCAACCTGGATTGACCATATCTAGACCCACAGCTGGAGGAGACATAAGGGTGGACACTCTCGGGGCTGAGAGGTTTGGTGAGGTTGGGGGAGCAAACGCAGAGCCTTTAAAGTAATACTGCCTGTTACCCATCCCATGGGTCCCAAATCTCCAGGTTCAAGGGCATCTTCCTACCTCGAAAACATGCATGAGAAACCCAGAAGGTGGTACACCGTGTGATCGGGAAAGGTTTCTAAAACGCACCTCATTTCTCATCTCCTTGTGCTCGGGTTCGCCATTCCAGCCGCTTTACTAGCAATCTCCCACCGTGGAGAATCAGCACCTTTAACCTCCCGTTCCGTACAGCTTGCAATTTGTCCTGAGGATGAACGGGAAGAGGGGGAGCCAATGAGAGACTAGCTCTAGGTGTTGGGACAGGCACAGGTCACTCTATTTTCCCATCAGGAAGAAGAATTAACCACAGGCTCAGCCTGCCGCCCGGAAGCAGAATAGGGCCTGAGGCAATCCTGCGCTTTTGCGGCCAGCTCCCAAAAAAGCGAGTTGAAAAATGGAGCTCAGGGGCACTGCAATTCACAAACCTGCAGAGTTATAAATGATAACTCTCGTCCACAAATATATTGAGGGAAGGCAACGAAGAGGATCTGAAAGCAAGGCAGAATTGCAGGAAACAGATTTCAGGAGGTCGATTCGAATCGCCTGTAAAGCACATGAAAAGCGGCAAAACGTCGACAATGATGCCCTTGGCCAAAAAGGGCGTATGCGTTTTTTCCTGAATATATTCAGGAAAAAACGCATACGCCCTTTTTGGCCAACCAAGCAACCTGGAAAGGCAAATCAGCGCTACAAAGAAGTCTCGCTTCCCATCGGTCAAAAGGGCCATGCGGAAAAAAGTGTCAAAACCAGAAATGCAGAACAGGCCATGGAGAAATGGGAGCCTTGCTACGCTGATGGGCAGGATGTAAATTGCCAACAGCCACTCTGGAGAAGTGTACGGTGTGTCCTGAAACATCGAAAAAACACAGCTTAGAGCGCATAGGGCACTTCCACTCATGGGCGTATAAATTGGGAAAACTAAAAATCAGCAAGACACAGGCACCCCAAAGTTTAGGGCTGCTCTGTTGACAAGAACCTCCACTTCATGACACCTTAAATATCCCAGGAAAGAGAAAAATGGATAAAGAAGTGGTGGTCCTTATGTACAATGGAATATCACTCAGCCATGAAATCAATGTCATAAGGCTAGTAGCAGCATGATGAGTGGCTTTAGCTACGACGATTCTACGTGAAATAAGTCATACAGAAAACACACTTATTATAAGCTATCACTTATAGAGGGAATGTAAAAACCACTACACTTGAACTGAATTACAAAACAGAACAGAGTCACACGTTTAGAAAACACACTATGGCTGCTTAACGGGAAAGGTGGGGTGGGGTGATGCATAAAACAAGGGTTTCAAATGAGCTCAGATACCGTTCCATAAACCCAATATGTAATAGAAAGACCTACTCCTTGCTCAGTGAACTGGACTCAACACCCCCTATTCACCGCACAAGAATATATCTGACTAGTAAGAATCTTAAAACCTATGTATTGATATCTCTCTGGAAGTGAGTCAAGTGGCTGTAAAGCCGCATAAACACAGCCGTGAAAAACAGCTAAACCCCATTATAAAAATAAATTCCTTTTAAAAACCCGTGAAACAAAGACAGTGAAAGAGAGAGAATTTCTTACAAAATTCGTTCAGGGGCTGTGATGCAACCTGGATTGACCATATCTAGACCCACAGCTGGATGAGACATAAGGGTGGACACTCTCGGGGCTGAGAGGTTTGGTGAGGTTGGGGGAGCAAACGCAGAGCCTTTAAAGTAATACTGCCTGTTACCCATCCCATGGGTCCCAAATCTCCAGGTTCAAGAGCATCTTCCTACCTCGAAAACATGCATGAGAAACCCAGAAGGTGGTACACCGTGTGATCGGGAAAGGTTTCTAAAACGCACCTCATTTCTCATCTCCTTGTGCTCGGGTTCGCCATTCCAGCCGCTTTACTAGCAATCTCCCTCCTTGGAGAATCAGCACCTTTAACCTCCCGTTCCGTACAGCTTGCAATTTGTCCTGAGGATGAACGGGAAGAGGGGGAGCCAATGAGAGACTAGCTCTAGGTGTTGGGACAGGCACAGGTCACTCTATTTTCCCATCAGGAAGAAGAATTAACCACAGGCTCAGCCTGCCGCCCGGAAGCAGAATAGGGCCTGAGGCAGTCCTGCGCTTTTGCGGCCAGCTCCCAAAAAAGCGAGTTGAAAAATGGAGCTCAGGGGCACTGCAATTCACAAACCTGCAGAGTTATAAATGATAACTCTCGTCCACAAATATATTGAGGGAAGGCAACGAAGAGGATCTGAAAGCAAGGCAGAATTGCAGGAAACAGATTTCAGGAGGTCGATTCGAATCGCCTTTAAAGCACATGAAAAGCGGCAAAACGTCAACAATGATGCCCTTGGCCAAAAAGGGCGTATGCGTTTTTTCCTGAATATATTCAGGAAAAAACGCATACGCCCTTTTTGGCCAACCAAGCAACCTGGAAAGGCAAATCAGCGCTACAAAGAAGTCTCGCTTCCCATCGGTCAAAAGGGCCATGCGGAAAAAAGTGTCAAAACCAGAAATGCAGAACAGGCCATGGAGAAATGGGAGCCTTGCTACGCTGATGGGCGGGATGTAAATTGCCAACAGCCACTCTGGAGAAGTGTACGGTGTGTCCTGAAACATCGAAAAAACACAGCTTAGAGCGCATAGGGCACTTCCACTCATGGGCGTATAAAATGGGAAAACTAAAAATCAGCAAGACACAGGCACCCCAAAGTTTGGGGCTGCTCTGTTGACAAGAACCTCCACTTCGTGACACCTTAAATATCCCAGGAAAGAGAAAAATGGATAAAGAAGTGGTGGTCCTTATGTACAATGGAATATCACTCAGCCATGAAATCAATGTCATAAGGCTAGTAGCAGCATGATGAGTGGCTTTAGCTACGACGATTCTATGTGAAATAAGTCATACAGAAAACACACTTATTATAAGCTATCACTTATAGAGGGAATGTAAAAACCACTACACTTGAACTGAATTACAAAACAGAACAGAGTCACACGTTTAGAAAACACACTATGGCTGCTTAACGGGAAAGGTGGGGTGGGGTGATGCATAAAACAAGGGTTTCAAATGAGCTCAGATACCGTTCCATAAACCCAATATGTAATAGAAAGACCTACTCCTTGCTCAGTGAACTGGACTCAACACCCCCTATTCACCGCACAAGAATATATCTGACTAGTAAGAATCTTAAAACCTATGTATTGATATCTCTCTGGAAGTGAGTCAAGTGGCTGTAAAGCCGCATAAACACAGCCGTGAAAAACAGCTAAACCCCATTATAAAAATAAATTACTTTTAAATACCCGTGAAACAAAGACAGTGAAAGAGAGAGAATTTCTTACAAAATTCGTTCAGGGGCTGTGATGCAACCTGGATTGACCATATCTAGACCCACAGCTGGATGAGACATAAGGGTGGACACTCTCGGGGCTGAGAGGTTTGGTGAGGTTGGGGGAGCAAACGCAGAGCCTTTAAAGTAATACTGCCTGTTACCCATCCCATGGGTCCCAAATCTCCAGGTTCAAGAGCATCTTCCTACCTCGAAAACATGCATGAGAAACCCAGAAGGTGGTACACCGTGTGATCGGGAAAGGTTTCTAAAACGCACCTCATTTCTCATCTCCTTGTGCTCGGGTTCGCCATTCCAGCCGCTTTACTAGCAATCTCCCTCCTTGGAGAATCAGCACCTTTAACCTCCCGTTCCGTACAGCTTGCAATTTGTCCTGAGGATGAACGGGAAGAGGGGGAGCCAATGAGAGACTAGCTCTAGGTGTTGGGACAGGCACAGGTCACTCTATTTTCCCATCAGGAAGAAGAATTAACCACAGGCTCAGCCTGCCGCCCGGAAGCAGAATAGGGCCTGAGGCAGTCCTGCGCTTTTGCGGCCAGCTCCCAAAAAAGCGAGTTGAAAAATGGAGCTCAGGGGCACTGCATTTCACAAACCTGCAGAGTTATAAATGATAACTCTCGTCCACAAATATATTGAGGGAAGGCAACGAAGAGGATCTGAAAGCAAGGCAGAATTGCAGGAAACAGATTTCAGGAGGTAGATTCGAATCGCCTTTAAAGCACATGAAAAGCGGCAAAACGTCGACAATGATGCCCTTGGCCAAAAAGGGCGTATGCGTTTTTTCCTGAATATATTCAGGAAAAAACGCATACGCCCTTTTTGGCCAACCAAGCAACCTGGAAAGGCAAATCAGCGCTACAAAGAAGTCTCGCTTCCCATCGGTCAAAAGGGCCATGCGGAAAAAAGTGTCAAAACCAGAAATGCAGAACAGGCCATGGAGAAATGGGAGCCTTGCTACGCTGATGGGCGGGATGTAAATTGCCAACAGCCACTCTGGAGAAGTGTACGGTGTGTCCTGAAACATCGAAAAAACACAGCTTAGAGCGCATAGGGCACTTCCACTCATGGGCGTATAAATTGGGAAAACTAAAAATCAGCAAGACACAGGCACCCCAAAGTTTGGGGCTGCTCTGTTGACAAGAACCTCCACTTCGTGACACCTTAAATATCCCAGGAAAGAGAAAAATGGATAAAGAAGTGGTGGTCCTTATGTACAATGGAATATCCCTCAGCCATGAAATCAATGTCATAAGGCTAGTAGCAGCATGATGAGTGGCTTTAGCTACGACGATTCTAAGTGAAATAAGTCACACAGAAAAAGACACTTATCATAAGCTATCACTTATAGAGGGAATGTAAAAACCGCTACACTTGAACTGAATTACAAAACAGAACAGAGTCACACGTTTACAAAACACACTATGGCTGCTTAACGGGAAAGGTGGGGTGGGGTGATGCATAAAACAAGGGTTTCAAATGAGCTCAGATACCGTTCCATAAACCCAATATGTAATAGAAAGACCTACTCCTTGCTCAGTGAACTGGACTCAACACCCCCTATTCACCGCACAAGAATATATCTGACTAGTAAGAATCTTAAAACCTATGTATTGATATCTCTCTGGAAGTGAGTCAAGTGGCTGTAAAGCCGCATAAACACAGCCGTGAAAAACAGCTAAACCCCATTATAAAAATAAATTCCTTTTAAAAACCCGTGAAACAAAGACAGTGAAAGAGAGAGAATTTCTTACAAAATTCGTTCAGGGGCTGTGATGCAACCTGGATTGACCATATCTAGACCCACAGCTGGATGAGACATAAGGGTGGACACTCTCGGGGCTGAGAGGTTTGGTGAGGTTGGGGGAGCAAACGCAGAGCCTTTAAAGTAATACTGCCTGTTACCCATCCCATGGGTCCCAAATCTCCAGGTTCAAGAGCATCTTCCTACCTCGAAAACATGCATGAGAAACCCAGAAGGTGGTACACCGTGTGATCGGGAAAGGTTTCTAAAACGCACCTCATTTCTCATCTCCTTGTGCTCGGGTTCGCCATTCCAGCCGCTTTACTAGCAATCTCCCTCCTTGGAGAATCAGCACCTTTAACCTCCCGTTCCGTACAGCTTGCAATTTGTCCTGAGGATGAACGGGAAGAGGGGGAGCCAATGAGAGACTAGCTCTAGGTGTTGGGACAGGCACAGGTCACTCTATTTTCCCATCAGGAAGAAGAATTAACCACAGGCTCAGCCTGCCGCCCGGAAGCAGAATAGGGCCTGAGGCAGTCCTGCGCTTTTGCGGCCAGCTCCCAAAAAAGCGAGTTGAAAAATGGAGCTCAGGGGCACTGCATTTCACAAACCTGCAGAGTTATAAATGATAACTCTCGTCCACAAATATATTGAGGGAAGGCAACGAAGAGGATCTGAAAGCAAGGCAGAATTGCAGGAAACAGATTTCAGGAGGTCGATTCGAATCGCCTTTAAAGCACATGAAAAGCGGCAAAACGTCGACAATGATGCCCTTGGCCAAAAAGGGCGTATGCGTTTTTTCCTGAATATATTCAGGAAAAAACGCATACGCCCTTTTTGGCCAACCAAGCAACCTGGAAAGGCAAATCAGTGCTACAAAGAAGTCTCGCTTCCCATCGGTCAAAAGGGCCATGCGGAAAAAAGTGTCAAAACCAGAAATGCAGAACAGGCCATGGAGAAATGGGAGCCTTGCTACGCTGATGGGCGGGATGTAAATTGCCAACAGCCACTCTGGAGAAGTGTACGGTGTGTCCTGAAACATCGAAAAAACACAGCTTAGAGCGCATAGGGCACTTCCACTCATGGGCGTATAAATTGGGAAAACTAAAAATCAGCAAGACACAGGCACCCCAAAGTTTGGGGCTGCTCTGTTGACAAGAACCTCCACTTCGTGACACCTTAAATATCCCAGGAAAGAGAAAAATGGATAAAGAAGTGGTGGTCCTTATGTACAATGGAATATCCCTCAGCCATGAAATCAATGTCATAAGGCTAGTAGCAGCATGATGAGTGGCTTTAGCTACGACGATTCTAAGTGAAATAAGTCACACAGAAAAAGACACTTATCATAAGCTATCACTTATAGAGGGAATGTAAAAACCGCTACACTTGAACTGAATTACAAAACAGAACAGAGTCACACGTTTACAAAACACACTATGGCTGCTTAACGGGAAAGGTGGGGTGGGGTGATGCATAAAACAAGGGTTTCAAATGAGCTCAGATACCGTTCCATAAACCCAATATGTAATAGAAAGACCTACTCCTTGCTCAGTGAACTGGACTCAACACCCCCTATTCACCGCACAAGAATATATCTGACTAGTAAGAATCTTAAAACCTATGTATTGATATCTCTCTGGAAGTGAGTCAAGTGGCTGTAAAGCGGCAGAAACACAGCCGTGAAAAGCAGCTAAACCCCATTATAAAAATAAATTCCTTTTAAAAACCCGTGAAACAAAGACAGTGAAAGAGAGAGAAATTCTTACAAAATTCGTTCAGGGGCTGTGATGCAACCTGGATTGACCATATCTAGACCCACAGCTGGAGGAGACATAAGGGTGGACACTCTCGGGGCTGAGAGGTTTGGTGAGGTTGGGGGAGCAAACGCAGAGCCTTTAAAGTAATACTGCCTGTTACCCATCCCATGGGTACCAAATCTCCAGGTTCAAGGGCATCTTCCTACCTCGAAAACATGCATGAGAAACCCAGAAGGTGGTACACCGTGTGATCGGGAAAGGTTTCTAAAACGCACCTCATTTCTCATCTCCTTGTGCTCGGGTTCGCCATTCCAGCCGCTTTACTAGCAATCTCCCACCGTGGAGAATCAGCACCTTTAACCTCCCGTTCCGTACAGCTTGCAATTTGTCCTGAGGATGAACGGGAAGAGGGGGAGCCAATGAGAGACTAGCTCTAGGTGTTGGGACAGGCACAGGTCACTCTATTTTCCCATCAGGAAGAAGAATTAACCACAGGCTCAGCCTGCCGCCCGGAAGCAGAATAGGGCCTGAGGCAATCCTGCGCTTTTGCGGCCAGCTCCCAAAAAAGCGAGTTGAAAAATGGAGCTCAGGGGCACTGCAATTCACAAACCTGCAGAGTTATAAATGATAACTCTCGTCCACAAATATATTGAGGGAAGGCAACGAAGAGGATCTGAAAGCAAGGCAGAATTGCAGGAAACAGATTTCAGGAGGTCGATTCGAATCGCCTTTAAAGCACATGAAAAGCGGCAAAACGTCGACAATGATGCCCTTGGCCAAAAAAGGCGTATGCGTTTTTTCCTGAATATATTCAGGAAAAAACGCATACGCCCTTTTTGGCCAACCAAGCAACCTGGAAAGGCAAATCAGCGCTACAAAGAAGTCTCGCTTCCCATCGGTCAAAAGGGCCATGCGGAAAAAAGTGTCAAAACCAGAAATGCAGAACAGGCCATGGAGAAATGGGAGCCTTGCTACGCTGATGGGCAGGATGTAAATTGCCAACAGCCACTCTGGAGAAGTGTACGGTGTGTCCTGAAACATCGAAAAAACACAGCTTAGAGCGCATAGGGCACTTCCACTCATGGGCGTATAAATTGGGAAAACTAAAAATCAGCAAGACACAGGCACCCCAAAGTTTAGGGCTGCTCTGTTGACAAGAACCTCCACTTCATGACACCTTAAATATCCCAGGAAAGAGAAAAATGGATAAAGAAGTGGTGGTCCTTATGTACAATGGAATATCACTCAGCCATGAAATCAATGTCATAAGGCTAGTAGCAGCATGATGAGTGGCTTTAGCTACGACGATTCTACGTGAAATAAGTCATACAGAAAACACACTTATTATAAGCTATCACTTATAGAGGGAATGTAAAAACCACTACACTTGAACTGAATTACAAAACAGAACAGAGTCACACGTTTAGAAAACACACTATGGCTGCTTAACGGGAAAGGTGGGGTGGGGTGATGCATAAAACAAGGGTTTCAAATGAGCTCAGATACCGTTCCATAAACCCAATATGTAATAGAAAGACCTACTCCTTGCTCAGTGAACTGGACTCAACACCCCCTATTCACCGCACAAGAATATATCTGACTAGTAAGAATCTTAAAACCTATGTATTGATATCTCTCTGGAAGTGAGTCAAGTGGCTGTAAAGCCGCATAAACACAGCCGTGAAAAACAGCTAAACCCCATTATAAAAATAAATTCCTTTTAAAAACCCGTGAAACAAAGACAGTGAAAGAGAGAGAATTTCTTACAAAATTCGTTCAGGGGCTGTGATGCAACCTGGATTGACCATATCTAGACCCACAGCTGGAGGAGACATAAGGGTGGACACTCTCGGGGCTGAGAGGTTTGGTGAGGTTGGGGGAGCAAACGCAGAGCCTTTAAAGTAATACTGCCTGTTACCCATCCCATGGGTCCCAAATCTCCAGGTTCAAGAGCATCTTCCTACCTCGAAAACATGCATGAGAAACCCAGAAGGTGGTACACCGTGTGATCGGGAAAGGTTTCTAAAACGCACCTCATTTCTCATCTCCTTGTGCTCGGGTTCGCCATTCCAGCCGCTTTACTAGCAATCTCCCTCCTTGGAGAATCAGCACCTTTAACCTCCCGTTCCGTACAGCTTGCAATTTGTCCTGAGGATGAACGGGAAGAGGGGGAGCCAATGAGAGACTAGCTCTAGGTGTTGGGACAGGCACAGGTCACTCTATTTTCCCATCAGGAAGAAGAATTAACCACAGGCTCAGCCTGCCGCCCGGAAGCAGAATAGGGCCTGAGGCAGTCCTGCGCTTTTGCGGCCAGCTCCCAAAAAAGCGAGTTGAAAAATGGAGCTCAGGGGCACTGCAATTCACAAACCTGCAGAGTTATAAATGATAACTCTCGTCCACAAATATATTGAGGGAAGGCAACGAAGAGGATCTGAAAGCAAGGCAGAATTGCAGGAAACAGATTTCAGGAGGTCGATTCGAATCGCCTTTAAAGCACATGAAAAGCGGCAAAACGTCGACAATGATGCCCTTGGCCAAAAAGGGCGTATGCGTTTTTTCCTGAATATATTCAGGAAAAAACGCATACGCCCTTTTTGGCCAACCAAGCAACCTGGAAAGGCAAATCAGCGCTACAAAGAAGTCTCGCTTCCCATCGGTCAAAAGGGCCATGCGGAAAAAAGTGTCAAAACCAGAAATGCAGAACAGGCCATGGAGAAATGGGAGCCTTGCTACGCTGATGGGCGGGATGTAAATTGCCAACAGCCACTCTGGAGAAGTGTACGGTGTGTCCTGAAACATCGAAAAAACACAGCTTAGAGCGCATAGGGCACTTCCACTCATGGGCGTATAAAATGGGAAAACTAAAAATCAGCAAGACACAGGCACCCCAAAGTTTGGGGCTGCTCTGTTGACAAGAACCTCCACTTCGTGACACCTTAAATATCCCAGGAAAGAGAAAAATGGATAAAGAAGTGGTGGTCCTTATGTACAATGGAATATCACTCAGCCATGAAATCAATGTCATAAGGCTAGTAGCAGCATGATGAGTGGCTTTAGCTACGACGATTCTATGTGAAATAAGTCATACAGAAAACACACTTATTATAAGCTATCACTTATAGAGGGAATGTAAAAACCACTACACTTGAACTGAATTACAAAACAGAACAGAGTCACACGTTTAGAAAACACACTATGGCTGCTTAACGGGAAAGGTGGGGTGGGGTGATGCATAAAACAAGGGTTTCAAATGAGCTCAGATACCGTTCCATAAACCCAATATGTAATAGAAAGACCTACTCCTTGCTCAGTGAACTGGACTCAACACCCCCTATTCACCGCACAAGAATATATCTGACTAGTAAGAATCTTAAAACCTATGTATTGATATCTCTCTGGAAGTGAGTCAAGTGGGTGTAAAGCGGCAGAAACACAGCCGTGAAAAGCAGCTAAACCCCATTATAAAAATAAATTCCTTTTAAAAACCCGTGAAACAAAGACAGTGAAAGAGAGAGAAATTCTTACAAAATTCGTTCAGGGGCTGTGATGCAACCTGGATTGACCATATCTAGACCCACAGCTGGAGGAGACATAAGGGTGGACACTCTCGGGGCTGAGAGGTTTGGTGAGGTTGGGGGAGCAAACGCAGAGCCTTTAAAGTAATACTGCCTGTTACCCATCCCATGGGTCCCAAATCTCCAGGTTCAAGGGCATCTTCCTACCTCGAAAACATGCATGAGAAACCCAGAAGGTGGTACACCGTGTGATCGGGAAAGGTTTCTAAAACGCACCTCATTTCTCATCTCCTTGTGCTCGGGTTCGCCATTCCAGCCGCTTTACTAGCAATCTCCCTCCTTGGAGAATCAGCACCTTTAACCTCCCGTTCCGTACAGCTTGCAATTTGTCCTGAGGATGAACGGGAAGAGGGGGAGCCAATGAGAGACTAGCTCTAGGTGTTGGGACAGGCACAGGTCACTCTATTTTCCCATCATGAAGAAGAATTAACCACAGGCTCAGCCTGCCGCCCGGAAGCAGAATAGGTCCTGAGGCAGTCCTGCGCTTTTGCGGCCAGCTCCCAAAAAAGCGAGTTGAAAAATGGAGCTCAGGGGCACTGCAATTCACAAACCTGCAGAGTTATAAATGATAACTCTCGTCCACAAATATATTGAGGGAAGGCAACGAAGAGGATCTGAAAGCAAGGCAGAATTGCAGGAAACAGATTTCAGGAGGTCGATTCGAATCGCCTTTAAAGCACATGAAAAGTGGCAAAACGTCGACAATGATGCCCTTGGCCAAAAAGGGCGTATGCGTTTTTTCCTGAATATATTCAGGAAAAAACGCATACGCCCTTTTTGGCCAACCAAGCAACCTGGAAAGGCAAATCAGCGCTACAAAGAAGTCTCGCTTCCCATCGGTCAAAAGGGCCATGCGGAAAAAAGTGTCAAAACCAGAAATGCAGAACAGGCCATGGAGAAATGGGAGCCTTGCTACGCTGATGGGCGGGATGTAAATTGCCAACAGCCACTCTGGAGAAGTGTACGGTGTGTCCTGAAACATCGAAAAAACACAGCTTAGAGCGCATAGGGCACTTCCACTCATGGGCGTATAAAATGGGAAAACTAAAAATCAGCAAGACACAGGCACCCCAAAGTTTGGGGCTGCTCTGTTGACAAGAACCTCCACTTCGTGACACCTTAAATATCCCAGGAAAGAGAAAAATGGATAAAGAAGTGGTGGTCCTTATGTACAATGGAATATCACTCAGCCATGAAATCAATGTCATAAGGCTAGTAGCAGCATGATGAGTGGCTTTAGCTACGACGATTCTATGTGAAATAAGTCATACAGAAAACACACTTATTATAAGCTATCACTTATAGAGGGAATGTAAAAACCACTACACTTGAACTGAATTACAAAACAGAACAGAGTCACACGTTTAGAAAACACACTATGGCTGCTTAACGGGAAAGGTGGGGTGGGGTGATGCATAAAACAAGGGTTTCAAATGAGCTCAGATACCGTTCCATAAACCCAATATGTAATAGAAAGACCTACTCCTTGCTCAGTGAACTGGACTCAACACCCCCTATTCACCGCACAAGAATATATCTGACTAGTAAGAATCTTAAAACCTATGTATTGATATCTCTCTGGAAGTGAGTCAAGTGGGTGTAAAGCGGCAGAAACACAGCCGTGAAAAGCAGCTAAACCCCATTATAAAAATAAATTCCTTTTAAAAACCCGTGAAACAAAGACAGTGAAAGAGAGAGAAATTCTTACAAAATTCGTTCAGGGGCTGTGATGCAACCTGGATTGACCATATCTAGACCCACAGCTGGAGGAGACATAAGGGTGGACACTCTCGGGGCTGAGAGGTTTGGTGAGGTTGGGGGAGCAAACGCAGAGCCTTTAAAGTAATACTGCCTGTTACCCATCCCATGGGTCCCAAATCTCCAGGTTCAAGGGCATCTTCCTACCTCGAAAACATGCATGAGAAACCCAGAAGGTGGTACACCGTGTGATCGGGAAAGGTTTCTAAAACGCACCTCATTTCTCATCTCCTTGTGCTCGGGTTCGCCATTCCAGCCGCTTTACTAGCAATCTCCCTCCTTGGAGAATCAGCACCTTTAACCTCCCGTTCCGTACAGCTTGCAATTTGTCCTGAGGATGAACGGGAAGAGGGGGAGCCAATGAGAGACTAGCTCTAGGTGTTGGGACAGGCACAGGTCACTCTATTTTCCCATCAGGAAGAAGAATTAACCACAGGCTCAGCCTGCCGCCCGGAAGCAGAATAGGTCCTGAGGCAGTCCTGCGCTTTTGCGGCCAGCTCCCAAAAAAGCGAGTTGAAAAATGGAGCTCAGGGGCACTGCAATTCACAAACCTGCAGAGTTATAAATGATAACTCTCGTCCACAAATATATTGAGGGAAGGCAACGAAGAGGATCTGAAAGCAAGGCAGAATTGCAGGAAACAGATTTCAGGAGGTCGATTCGAATCGCCTTTAAAGCACATGAAAAGTGGCAAAACGTCGACAATGATGCCCTTGGCCAAAAAGGGCGTATGCGTTTTTTCCTGAATATATTCAGGAAAAAACGCATACGCCCTTTTTGGCCAACCAAGCAACCTGGAAAGGCAAATCAGCGCTACAAAGAAGTCTCGCTTCCCATCGGTCAAAAGGGCCATGCGGAAAAAAGTGTCAAAACCAGAAATGCAGAACAGGCCATGGAGAAATGGGAGCCTTGCTACGCTGATGGGCGGGATGTAAATTGCCAACAGCCACTCTGGAGAAGTGTACGGTGTGTCCTGAAACATCGAAAAAACACAGCTTAGAGCGCATAGGGCACTTCCACTCATGGGCGTATAAAATGGGAAAACTAAAAATCAGCAAGACACAGGCACCCCAAAGTTTGGGGCTGCTCTGTTGACAAGAACCTCCACTTCGTGACACCTTAAATATCCCAGGAAAGAGAAAAATGGATAAAGAAGTGGTGGTCCTTATGTACAATGGAATATCACTCAGCCATGAAATCAATGTCATAAGGCTAGTAGCAGCATGATGAGTGGCTTTAGCTACGACGATTCTATGTGAAATAAGTCATACAGAAAACACACTTATTATAAGCTATCACTTATAGAGGGAATGTAAAAACCACTACACTTGAACTGAATTACAAAACAGAACAGAGTCACACGTTTAGAAAACACACTATGGCTGCTTAACGGGAAAGGTGGGGTGGGGTGATGCATAAAACAAGGGTTTCAAATGAGCTCAGATACCGTTCCATAAACCCAATATGTAATAGAAAGACCTACTCCTTGCTCAGTGAACTGGACTCAACACCCCCTATTCACCGCACAAGAATATATCTGACTAGTAAGAATCTTAAAACCTATGTATTGATATCTCTCTGGAAGTGAGTCAAGTGGGTGTAAAGCGGCAGAAACACAGCCGTGAAAAGCAGCTAAACCCCATTATAAAAATAAATTCCTTTTAAAAACCCGTGAAACAAAGACAGTGAAAGAGAGAGAAATTCTTACAAAATTCGTTCAGGGGCTGTGATGCAACCTGGATTGACCATATCTAGACCCACAGCTGGAGGAGACATAAGGGTGGACACTCTCGGGGCTGAGAGGTTTGGTGAGGTTGGGGGAGCAAACGCAGAGCCTTTAAAGTAATACTGCCTGTTACCCATCCCATGGGTCCCAAATCTCCAGGTTCAAGGGCATCTTCCTACCTCGAAAACATGCATGAGAAACCCAGAAGGTGGTACACCGTGTGATCGGGAAAGGTTTCTAAAACGCACCTCATTTCTCATCTCCTTGTGCTCGGGTTCGCCATTCCAGCCGCTTTACTAGCAATCTCCCTCCTTGGAGAATCAGCACCTTTAACCTCCCGTTCCGTACAGCTTGCAATTTGTCCTGAGGATGAACGGGAAGAGGGGGAGCCAATGAGAGACTAGCTCTAGGTGTTGGGACAGGCACAGGTCACTCTATTTTCCCATCAGGAAGAAGAATTAACCACAGGCTCAGCCTGCCGCCCGGAAGCAGAATAGGGCCTGAGGCAGTCCTGCGCTTTTGCGGCCAGCTCCCAAAAAAGCGAGTTGAAAAATGGAGCTCAGGGGCACTGCAATTCACAAACCTGCAGAGTTATAAATGATAACTCTCGTCCACAAATATATTGAGGGAAGGCAACGAAGAGGATCTGAAAGCAAGGCAGAATTGCAGGAAACAGATTTCAGGAGGTCGATTCGAATCGCCTTTAAAGCACATGAAAAGTGGCAAAACGTCGACAATGATGCCCTTGGCCAAAAAGGGCGTATGCGTTTTTTCCTGAATATATTCAGGAAAAAACGCATACGCCCTTTTTGGCCAACCAAGCAACCTGGAAAGGCAAATCAGCGCTACAAAGAAGTCTCGCTTCCCATCGGTCAAAAGGGCCATGCGGAAAAAAGTGTCAAAACCAGAAATGCAGAACAGGCCATGGAGAAATGGGAGCCTTGCTACGCTGATGGGCGGGATGTAAATTGCCAACAGCCACTCTGGAGAAGTGTACGGTGTGTCCTGAAACATCGAAAAAACACAGCTTAGAGCGCATAGGGCACTTCCACTCATGGGCGTATAAAATGGGAAAACTAAAAATCAGCAAGACACAGGCACCCCAAAGTTTGGGGCTGCTCTGTTGACAAGAACCTCCACTTCGTGACACCTTAAATATCCCAGGAAAGAGAAAAATGGATAAAGAAGTGGTGGTCCTTATGTACAATGGAATATCACTCAGCCATGAAATCAATGTCATAAGGCTAGTAGCAGCATGATGAGTGGCTTTAGCTACGACGATTCTATGTGAAATAAGTCATACAGAAAACACACTTATTATAAGCTATCACTTATAGAGGGAATGTAAAAACCACTACACTTGAACTGAATTACAAAACAGAACAGAGTCACACGTTTAGAAAACACACTATGGCTGCTTAACGGGAAAGGTGGGGTGGGGTGATGCATAAAACAAGGGTTTCAAATGAGCTCAGATACCGTTCCATAAACCCAATATGTAATAGAAAGACCTACTCCTTGCTCAGTGAACTGGACTCAACACCCCCTATTCACCGCACAAGAATATATCTGACTAGTAAGAATCTTAAAACCTATGTATTGATATCTCTCTGGAAGTGAGTCAAGTGGGTGTAAAGCGGCAGAAACACAGCCGTGAAAAGCAGCTAAACCCCATTATAAAAATAAATTCCTTTTAAAAACCCGTGAAACAAAGACAGTGAAAGAGAGAGAAATTCTTACAAAATTCGTTCAGGGGCTGTGATGCAACCTGGATTGACCATATCTAGACCCACAGCTGGAGGAGACATAAGGGTGGACACTCTCGGGGCTGAGAGGTTTGGTGAGGTTGGGGGAGCAAACGCAGAGCCTTTAAAGTAATACTGCCTGTTACCCATCCCATGGGTCCCAAATCTCCAGGTTCAAGGGCATCTTCCTACCTCGAAAACATGCATGAGAAACCCAGAAGGTGGTACACCGTGTGATCGGGAAAGGTTTCTAAAACGCACCTCATTTCTCATCTCCTTGTGCTCGGGTTCGCCATTCCAGCCGCTTTACTAGCAATCTCCCTCCTTGGAGAATCAGCACCTTTAACCTCCCGTTCCGTACAGCTTGCAATTTGTCCTGAGGATGAACGGGAAGAGGGGGAGCCAATGAGAGACTAGCTCTAGGTGTTGGGACAGGCACAGGTCACTCTATTTTCCCATCAGGAAGAAGAATTAACCACAGGCTCAGCCTGCCGCCCGGAAGCAGAATAGGTCCTGAGGCAGTCCTGCGCTTTTGCGGCCAGCTCCCAAAAAAGCGAGTTGAAAAATGGAGCTCAGGGGCACTGCAATTCACAAACCTGCAGAGTTATAAATGATAACTCTCGTCCACAAATATATTGAGGGAAGGCAACGAAGAGGATCTGAAAGCAAGGCAGAATTGCAGGAAACAGATTTCAGGAGGTCGATTCGAATCGCCTTTAAAGCACATGAAAAGTGGCAAAACGTCGACAATGATGCCCTTGGCCAAAAAGGGCGTATGCGTTTTTTCCTGAATATATTCAGGAAAAAACGCATACGCCCTTTTTGGCCAACCAAGCAACCTGGAAAGGCAAATCAGCGCTACAAAGAAGTCTCGCTTCCCATCGGTCAAAAGGGCCATGCGGAAAAAAGTGTCAAAACCAGAAATGCAGAACAGGCCATGGAGAAATGGGAGCCTTGCTACGCTGATGGGCGGGATGTAAATTGCCAACAGCCACTCTGGAGAAGTGTACGGTGTGTCCTGAAACATCGAAAAAACACAGCTTAGAGCGCATAGGGCACTTCCACTCATGGGCGTATAAAATGGGAAAACTAAAAATCAGCAAGACAAAGGCACCCCAAAGTTTGGGGCTGCTCTGTTGACAAGAACCTCCACTTCGTGACACCTTAAATATCCCAGGAAAGAGAAAAATGGATAAAGAAGTGGTGGTCCTTATGTACAATGGAATATCCCTCAGCCATGAAATCAATGTCATAAGGCTAGTAGCAGCATGATGAGTGGCTTTAGCTACGACGATTCTATGTGAAATAAGTCATACAGAAAACACACTTATTATAAGCTATCACTTATAGAGGGAATGTAAAAACCACTACACTTGAACTGAATTACAAAACAGAACAGAGTCACACGTTTAGAAAACACACTATGGCTGCTTAACGGGAAAGGTGGGGTGGGGTGATGCATAAAACAAGGGTTTCAAATGAGCTCAGATACCGTTCCATAAACCCAATATGTAATAGAAAGACCTACTCCTTGCTCAGTGAACTGGACTCAACACCCCCTATTCACCGCACAAGAATATATCTGACTAGTAAGAATCTTAAAACCTATGTATTGATATCTCTCTGGAAGTGAGTCAAGTGGCTGTAAAGCCGCATAAACACAGCCGTGAAAAACAGCTAAACCCCATTATAAAAATAAATTACTTTTAAAAACCCGTGAAACAAAGACAGTGAAAGAGAGAGAATTTCTTACAAAATTCGTTCAGGGGCTGTGATGCAACCTGGATTGACCATATCTAGACCCACAGCTGGATGAGACATAAGGGTGGACACTCTCGGGGCTGAGAGGTTTGGTGAGGTTGGGGGAGCAAACGCAGAGCCTTTAAAGTAATACTGCCTGTTACCCATCCCATGGGTCCCAAATCTCCAGGTTCAAGAGCATCTTCCTACCTCGAAAACATGCATGAGAAACCCAGAAGGTGGTACACCGTGTGATCGGGAAAGGTTTCTAAAACGCACCTCATTTCTCATCTCCTTGTGCTCGGGTTCGCCATTCCAGCCGCTTTACTAGCAATCTCCCTCCTCGGAGAATCAGCACCTTTAACCTCCCGTTCCGTACAGCTTGCAATTTGTCCTGAGGATGAACGGGAAGAGGGGGAGCCAATGAGAGACTAGCTCTAGGTGTTGGGACAGGCACAGGTCACTCTATTTTCCCATCAGGAAGAAGAATTAACCACAGGCTCAGCCTGCCGCCCGGAAGCAGAATAGGGCCTGAGGCAGTCCTGCGCTTTTGCGGCCAGCTCCCAAAAAAGCGAGTTGAAAAATGGAGCTCAGGGGCACTGCATTTCACAAACCTGCAGAGTTATAAATGATAACTCTCGTCCACAAATATATTGAGGGAAGGCAACGAAGAGGATCTGAAAGCAAGGCAGAATTGCAGGAAACAGATTTCAGGAGGTCGATTCGAATCGCCTTTAAAGCACATGAAAAGCGGCAAAACGTCGACAATGATGCCCTTGGCCAAAAAGGGCGTATGCGTTTTTTCCTGAATATATTCAGGAAAAAACGCATACGCCCTTTTTGGCCAACCAAGCAACCTGGAAAGGCAAATCAGCGCTACAAAGAAGTCTCGCTTCCCATCGGTCAAAAGGGCCATGCGGAAAAAAGTGTCAAAACCAGAAATGCAGAACAGGCCATGGAGAAATGGGAGCCTTGCTACGCTGATGGGCGGGATGTAAATTGCCAACAGCCACTCTGGAGAAGTGTACGGTGTGTCCTGAAACATCGAAAAAACACAGCTTAGAGCGCATAGGGCACTTCCACTCATGGGCGTATAAATTGGGAAAACTAAAAATCAGCAAGACACAGGCACCCCAAAGTTTGGGGCTGCTCTGTTGACAAGAACCTCCACTTCGTGACACCTTAAATATCCCAGGAAAGAGAAAAATGGATAAAGAAGTGGTGGTCCTTATGTACAATGGAATATCCCTCAGCCATGAAATCAATGTCATAAGGCTAGTAGCAGCATGATGAGTGGCTTTAGCTACGACGATTCTAAGTGAAATAAGTCACACAGAAAAAGACACTTATCATAAGCTATCACTTATAGAGGGAATGTAAAAACCGCTACACTTGAACTGAATTACAAAACAGAACAGAGTCACACGTTTACAAAACACACTATGGCTGCTTAACGGGAAAGGTGGGGTGGGGTGATGCATAAAACAAGGGTTTCAAATGAGCTCAGATACCGTTCCATAAACCCAATATGTAATAGAAAGACCTACTCCTTGCTCAGTGAACTGGACTCAACACCCCCTATTCACTGCACAAGAATATATCTGACTAGTAAGAATCTTAAAACCTATGTATTGATATCTCTCTGGAAGTGAGTCAAGTGGCTGTAAAGCGGCAGAAACACAGCCGTGAAAAGCAGCTAAACCCCATTATAAAAATAAATTCCTTTTAAAAACCCGTGAAACAAAGACAGTGAAAGAGAGAGAAATTCTTACAAAATTCGTTCAGGGGCTGTGATGCAACCTGGATTGACCATATCTAGACCCACAGCTGGAGGAGACATAAGGGTGGACACTCTCGGGGCTGAGAGGTTTGGTGAGGTTGGGGGAGCAAACGCAGAGCCTTTAAAGTAATACTGCCTGTTACCCATCCCATGGGTCCCAAATCTCCAGGTTCAAGGGCATCTTCCTACCTCGAAAACATGCATGAGAAACCCAGAAGGTGGTACACCGTGTGATCGGGAAAGGTTTCTAAAACGCACCTCATTTCTCATCTCCTTGTGCTCGGGTTCGCCATTCCAGCCGCTTTACTAGCAATCTCCCTCCTTGGAGAATCAGCACCTTTAACCTCCCGTTCCGTACAGCTTGCAATTTGTCCTGAGGATGAACGGGAAGAGGGGGAGCCAATGAGAGACTAGCTCTAGGTGTTGGGACAGGCACAGGTCACTCTATTTTCCCATCAGGAAGAAGAATTAACCACAGGCTCAGCCTGCCGCCCGGAAGCAGAATAGGGCCTGAGGCGATCCTGCGCTTTTGCGGCCAGCTCCCAAAAAAGCGAGTTGAAAAATGGAGCTCAGGGACACTGCAATTCACAAACCTGCAGAGTTATAAATGATAACTCTCGTCCACAAATATATTGAGGGAAGGCAACGAAGAGGATCTGAAAGGAAGGCAGAATTGCAGGAAACAGATTTCAGGAGGTCGATTCGAATCGCCTTTAAAGCACATGAAAAGCGGCAAAACGTCGACAATGATGCCCTTGGCCAAAAAGGGCGTATGCGTTTTTTCCTGAATATATTCAGGAAAAAACGCATACGCCCTTTTTGGCCAACCAAGCAACCTGGAAAGGCAAATCGGCGCTACAAAGAAGTCTCGCTTCCCATCGGTCAAAAGGGCCATGCGGAAAAAAGTGTCAAAACCAGAAATGCAGAACAGGCCATGGAGAAATGGGAGCCTTGCTACGCTGATGGGCGGGATGTAAATTGCCAACAGCCACTCTGGAGAAGTGTACGGTGTGTCCTGAAACATCGAAAAAACACAGCTTAGAGCGCATAGGGCACTTCCACTCATGGGCGTATAAATTGGGAAAACTAAAAATCAGCAAGACACAGGCACCCCAAAGTTTGGGGCTGCTCTGTTGACAAGAACCTCCACTTCGTGACACCTTAAATATCCCAGGAAAGAGAAAAATGGATAAAGAAGTGGTGGTCCTTATGTACAATGGAATATCACTCAGCCATGAAATCAATGTCATAAGGCTAGTAGCAGCATGATGAGTGGCTTTAGCTACGACGATTCTATGTGAAATAAGTCATACAGAAAACACACTTATTATAAGCTATCACTTATAGAGGGAATGTAAAAACCACTACACTTGAACTGAATTACAAAACAGAACAGAGTCACACGTTTAGAAAACACACTATGGCTGCTTAACGGGAAAGGTGGGGTGGGGTGATGCATAAAACAAGGGTTTCAAATGAGCTCAGATACCGTTCCATAAACCCAATATGTAATAGAAAGACCTACTCCTTGCTCAGTGAACTGGACTCAACACCCCCTATTCACCGCACAAGAATATATCTGACTAGTAAGAATCTTAAAACCTATGTATTGATATCTCTCGGGAAGTGAGTCAAGTGGCTGTAAAGCCGCATAAACACAGCCGTGAAAAACAGCTAAACCCCATTATAAAAATAAATTCCTTTTAAAAACCCGTGAAACAAAGACAGTGAAAGAGAGAGAATTCCTTACAAAATTCGTTCAGGGGCTGTGATGCAACCTGGATTGACCATATCTAGACCCACAGCTGGAGGAGACATAAGGGTGGACACTCTTGGGGCTGAGAGGTTTGGTGAGGTTGGGGGAGCAAACGCAGAGCCTTTAAAGTAATACTGCCTGTTACCCATCCCATGGGTCCCAAATCTCCAGGTTCAAGAGCATCTTCCTACCTCGAAAACATGCATGAGAAACACAGAAGGTGGTACACCGTGTGATCGGGAAAGGTTTCTAAAACGCACCTCATTTCTCATCTCCTTGTGCTCGGGTTCGCCATTCCAGCCGCTTTACTAGCAATCTCCCTCCTTGGAGAATCAGCACCTTTAACCTCCCGTTCCGTACAGCTTGCAATTTGTCCTGAGGATGAACGGGAAGAGGGGGAGCCAATGAGAGACTAGCTCTAGGTGTTGGGACAGGCACAGGTCACTCTATTTTCCCATCAGGAAGAAGAATTAACCACAGGCTCAGCCTGCCGCCCGGAAGCAGAATAGGGCCTGAGGCAGTCCTGCGCTTTTGCGGCCAGCTCCCAAAAAAGCGAGTTGAAAAATGGAGCTCAGGGGCACTGCATTTCACAAACCTGCAGAGTTATAAATGATAACTCTCGTCCACAAATATATTGAGGGAAGGCAACGAAGAGGATCTGAAAGCAAGGCAGAATTGCAGGAAACAGATTTCAGGAGGTCGATTCGAATCGCCTTTAAAGCACATGAAAAGCGGCAAAACGTCGACAATGATGCCCTTGGCCAAAAAGGGCGTATGCGTTTTTTCCTGAATATATTCAGGAAAAAACGCATACGCCCTTTTTGGCCAACCAAGCAACCTGGAAAGGCAAATCGGCGCTACAAAGAAGTCTCGCTTCCCATCGGTCAAAAGGGCCATGCGGAAAAAAGTGTCAAAACCAGAAATGCAGAACAGGCCATGGAGAAATGGGAGCCTTGCTACGCTGATGGGCGGGATGTAAATTGCCAACAGCCACTCTGGAGAAGTGTACGGTGTGTCCTGAAACATCGAAAAAACACAGCTTAGAGCGCATAGGGCACTTCCACTCATGGGCGTATAAATTGGGAAAACTAAAAATCAGCAAGACACAGGCACCCCAAAGTTTGGGGCTGCTCTGTTGACAAGAACCTCCACTTCGTGACACCTTAAATATCCCAGGAAAGAGAAAAATGGATAAAGAAGTGGTGGTCCTTATGTACAATGGAATATCCCTCAGCCATGAAATCAATGTCATAAGGCTAGTAGCAGCATGATGAGTGGCTTTAGCTACGACGATTCTAAGTGAAATAAGTCACACAGAAAAAGACACTTATCATAAGCTATCACTTATAGAGGGAATGTAAAAACCGCTACACTTGAACTGAATTACAAAACAGAACAGAGTCACACGTTTACAAAACACACTATGGCTGCTTAACGGGAAAGGTGGGGTGGGGTGATGCATAAAACAAGGGTTTCAAATGAGCTCAGATACCGTTCCATAAACCCAATATGTAATAGAAAGACCTACTCCTTGCTCAGTGAACTGGACTCAACACCCCCTATTCACTGCACAAGAATATATCTGACTAGTAAGAATCTTAAAACCTATGTATTGATATCTCTCTGGAAGTGAGTCAAGTGGCTGTAAAGCGGCAGAAACACAGCCGTGAAAAGCAGCTAAACCCCATTATAAAAATAAATTCCTTTTAAAAACCCGTGAAACAAAGACAGTGAAAGAGAGAGAAATTCTTACAAAATTCGTTCAGGGGCTGTGATGCAACCTGGATTGACCATATCTAGACCCACAGCTGGAGGAGACATAAGGGTGGACACTCTCGGGGCTGAGAGGTTTGGTGAGGTTGGGGGAGCAAACGCAGAGCCTTTAAAGTAATACTGCCTGTTACCCATCCCATGGGTCCCAAATCTCCAGGTTCAAGGGCATCTTCCTACCTCGAAAACATGCATGAGAAACCCAGAAGGTGGTACACCGTGTGATCGGGAAAGGTTTCTAAAACGCACCTCATTTCTCATCTCCTTGTGCTCGGGTTCGCCATTCCAGCCGCTTTACTAGCAATCTCCCTCCTTGGAGAATCAGCACCTTTAACCTCCCGTTCCGTACAGCTTGCAATTTGTCCTGAGGATGAACGGGAAGAGGGGGAGCCAATGAGAGACTAGCTCTAGGTGTTGGGACAGGCACAGGTCACTCTATTTTCCCATCAGGAAGAAGAATTAACCACAGGCTCAGCCTGCCGCCCGGAAGCAGAATAGGGCCTGAGGCGATCCTGCGCTTTTGCGGCCAGCTCCCAAAAAAGCGAGTTGAAAAATGGAGCTCAGGGACACTGCAATTCACAAACCTGCAGAGTTATAAATGATAACTCTCGTCCACAAATATATTGAGGGAAGGCAACGAAGAGGATCTGAAAGGAAGGCAGAATTGCAGGAAACAGATTTCAGGAGGTCGATTCGAATCGCCTTTAAAGCACATGAAAAGCGGCAAAACGTCGACAATGATGCCCTTGGCCAAAAAGGGCGTATGCGTTTTTTCCTGAATATATTCAGGAAAAAACTCATACGCCCTTTTTGGCCAACCAAGCAACCTGGAAAGGCAAATCGGCGCTACAAAGAAGTCTCGCTTCCCATCGGTCAAAAGGGCCATGCGGAAAAAAGTGTCAAAACCAGAAATGCAGAACAGGCCATGGAGAAATGGGAGCCTTGCTACGCTGATGGGCGGGATGTAAATTGCCAACAGCCACTCTGGAGAAGTGTACGGTGTGTCCTGAAACATCGAAAAAACACAGCTTAGAGCGCATAGGGCACTTCCACTCATGGGCGTATAAATTGGGAAAACTAAAAATCAGCAAGACACAGGCACCCCAAAGTTTGGGGCTGCTCTGTTGACAAGAACCTCCACTTCGTGACACCTTAAATATCCCAGGAAAGAGAAAAATGGATAAAGAAGTGGTGGTCCTTATGTACAATGGAATATCACTCAGCCATGAAATCAATGTCATAAGGCTAGTAGCAGCATGATGAGTGGCTTTAGCTACGACGATTCTATGTGAAATAAGTCATACAGAAAACACACTTATTATAAGCTATCACTTATAGAGGGAATGTAAAAACCACTACACTTGAACTGAATTACAAAACAGAACAGAGTCACACGTTTAGAAAACACACTATGGCTGCTTAACGGGAAAGGTGGGGTGGGGTGATGCATAAAACAAGGGTTTCAAATGAGCTCAGATACCGTTCCATAAACCCAATATGTAATAGAAAGACCTACTCCTTGCTCAGTGAACTGGACTCAACACCCCCTATTCACCGCACAAGAATATAACTGACTAGTAAGAATCTTAAAACCTATGTATTGATATCTCTCGGGAAGTGAGTCAAGTGGCTGTAAAGCCGCATAAACACAGCCGTGAAAAACAGCTAAACCCCATTATAAAAATAAATTCCTTTTAAAAACCCGTGAAACAAAGACAGTGAAAGAGAGAGAATTCCTTACAAAATTCGTTCAGGGGCTGTGATGCAACCTGGATTGACCATATCTAGACCCACAGCTGGAGGAGACATAAGGGTGGACACTCTTGGGGCTGAGAGGTTTGGTGAGGTTGGGGGAGCAAACGCAGAGCCTTTAAAGTAATACTGCCTGTTACCCATCCCATGGGTCCCAAATCTCCAGGTTCAAGAGCATCTTCCTACCTCGAAAACATGCATGAGAAACACAGAAGGTGGTACACCGTGTGATCGGGAAAGGTTTCTAAAACGCACCTCATTTCTCATCTCCTTGTGCTCGGGTTCGCCATTCCAGCCGCTTTACTAGCAATCTCCCTCCTTGGAGAATCAGCACCTTTAACCTCCCATTCCGTACAGCTTGCAATTTGTCCTGAGGATGAACGGGAAGAGGGGGAGCCAATGAGAGACTAGCTCTAGGTGTTGGGACAGGCACAGGTCACTCTATTTTCCCATCAGGAAGAAGAATTAACCACAGGCTCAGCCTGCCGCCCGGAAGCAGAATAGGGCCTGAGGCAGTCCTGCGCTTTTGCGGCCAGCTCCCAAAAAAGCGAGTTGAAAAATGGAGCTCAGGGGCACTGCAATTCACAAACCTGCAGAGTTATAAATGATAACTCTCGTCCACAAATATATTGAGGGAAGGCAACGAAGAGGATCTGAAAGCAAGGCAGAATTGCAGGAAACAGATTTCAGGAGGTCGATTCGAATCGCCTTTAAAGCACATGAAAAGCGGCAAAACGTCGACAATGATGCCCTTGGCCAAAAAGGGCGTATGCGTTTTTTCCTGAATATATTCAGGAAAAAACGCATACGCCCTTTTTGGCCAACCAAGCAACCTGGAAAGGCAAATCGGCGCTACAAAGAAGTCTCGCTTTCCATCGGTCAAAAGGGCCATGCGGAAAAAAGTGTCAAAACCAGAAATGCAGAACAGGCCATGGAGAAATGGGAGCCTTGCTACGCTGATGGGCGGGATGTAAATTGCCAACAGCCACTCTGGAGAAGTGTACGGTGTGTCCTGAAACATCGAAAAAACACAGCTTAGAGCGCATAGGGCACGTCCACTCATGGGCGTATAAATTGGGAAAACTAAAAATCAGCAAGACACAGGCACCCCAAAGTTTGGGGCTGCTCTGTTGACAAGAACCTCCACTTCGTGACACCTTAAATATCCCAGGAAAGAGAAAAATGGATAAAGAAGTGGTGGTCCTTATGTACAATGGAATATCCCTCAGCCATGAAATCAATGTCATAAGGCTAGTAGCAGCATGATGAGTGGCTTTAGCTACGACGATTCTAAGTGAAATAAGTCACACAGAAAAAGACACTTATCATAAGCTATCACTTATAGAGGGAATGTAAAAACCGCTACACTTGAACTGAATTACAAAACAGAACAGAGTCACACG